>NC_134091.1:36483818-36785083 GCF_000715075.1 Nicotiana tabacum
CCAGTGTCCTAATTGTCAACAAGTAAAGATAGAGCATCAGAAACCTAGTGGATTGATTCAGAATATAGAGATTCTGACCTGGAAATGGGAGGTGATTAATATGGACTTCATTATTGGATTACCTCGCTCTTATCATAAGTTTGACTCCATCTGGGTGATAGTTGATCGACTTACAAAATCTGCCCATTTTCTGCCAGTTAAGACAACTTACACGGCTGAAGATTATGCGAAGTTGTATATCAAGGAGATTGTTAGGCTTCATGGTGTGCTGGTATCTATTATATCAGACCGAGGAGCTCAATTTATGGCTAACTTTTGGAGGTCTTTTCAGAAGGGTTTAGGCACACAAGTAAATCTCAACACTGCATTCCATCTGCAGACTGACGGACGGGCTGAACGTACCATCCAGACGCTTGAAGATATGCTACGAGCATGTGTTCTAGATTTCAAGGGGAATTGGGATGACCATCTGGCACTTATAGAATTTGCCTACAATAATAGCTACCATTCCAGTATTAAAATGGCCCTGTATGAGGCACTGTACGGGAGGAGATATAGATCACCAGTTAGATGGTTCGAAGTCAGTGAGACAGAATTATATGGGCCAGATTTGATTCACCAAGCCATTGAGAAGGTGAAAGTGATACAAGAGCGACTGAGGACGGCACAAAGCAGGCAAAAGTCTTATTCCGACATCTGACGTCGTGATCTAGAATTTGAGGTTGGTGATTGGGTTTTCCTGAAGATCTCACCGATGAAGGGTGTTATGCGTTTTGGGAAGAAGGGTAAGTTGAGTCCGCAGTATATTAGTCCGTACAAAATTCTTCGACGAATTGGACAGGTTGCTTACGAGTTAGAATTGCCATCTGAATTGGAATTTGTCCACCCGGTATTCCATGTATCTATATTGAGGAAATGTATTGGAGACCCTTCTCGGGTCGTCCCTATCAAAGATGTACAAGTTACAAAGGATCTATCATATGATGAAGTGCCAGTGGCTATATTAGATCGACACGTCCGCAAGCTGAGAACAAAGGATGTAGCTTCCGTGAAAGTATTATGGAGGAACAAGAATATAGAAGAAATGACATGGGAAGCAGAAGAGGAGATGAAGTCTAAATACCCTTACCTATTCCAGAGTGAAGATAACGAGGATGCCGGGGGAAAGAAGGACACATTATAAGGTGAAACGGCTCTATGAGGTAAGCAATAGCTTGTGAATACTCTTTTTTTTAATACAAAATGGTAATATGCAGATAATGTACATATCCATAATGCTTTGTATAGTCTTGTAAGGCCATAGGTTAGGTTTAACTGCTTGCAAGTTTGGCTAGTGTCCATTTTATAGGGGAAACTCAGCCGGAAATCTCCGTCGGAATCCACAATGAGTTAGACACCCCATAAACCCTTACATTCGAGGACGAATGTTCCTAAGGGGGAGAGGGTGTTACAACCCAAATTCGCATACCATAGATCACGCCGTAAGTTAGTCGACATAAATCCAAGAAGAGATTATCTTTGAGATGATAAGAAGTTAATCCTATTGGTCTTAAACGATACAAGGGTGTATAAGAGTGGTTAACAAGTATTTGAAGTTAAACGAATCAAGGATGTTGTAACCCGTATTTTCGGGTAACACTAGAGGTGATTAATTGCCCCAAGAGGTCTTGTTTTAATGTATTTGAATCATATAATATGCGCATCATAAGTCTTGAAGTCAAGCGAGTTATGAAACAAAAGTCGATAAAAGTTTTCGCAACTTAGGTTTATAATTTTACTTAAACTTTAGGTCAAATGTTACTGCATTTTTCTCCCAATGTGCTTGGAATTATGGGGTTATCTACCTATAAAATTGAAGATCTATGAGTCTAGTTTCCAATGCATTAAACCGTTCATCGATACGATCTCGGAATAGAGAGATATTCGCATTTTTGCGAGAGTGCGCCAAGCTGCTCTCTATGGGGCCCACAAAGGCGGTTTAAGACATATGGACATATATAAGATACCTCAACCCCGTTTTAAGTCATTATTTTTCAGTATATTCAGACCTTATAACCCTAAAAATAGTCTCTCAAGGTTCTCTCATGATCCAAGACCCAAACAAAGGGCAAACAATACAAATCAAATGTCGAAAATCCCGTGGCGCTAGTAAGTTTCTTGTTCTTCTTGTTGTTGCTGATTTTTTGTGTTGTTCCAGCTCGTGTGGGAGGTTGTTTTAAGTGTTTTATGTTCTGTAAATACACCTTCAAGTTTTTAATATCAACCCTAGGTGATTTCAAGTCTTCTAAAGTAATTCTAGTGCCGAAAAACCCGAATTAATTGCTAGTTTCGCTTCCTTGTTCTTATGGCAGAATTGAAGGGATATTTCGTGGAAAATTAAGGTCAAATTGGAGTTGTTCTTTCTGTTTAAAGTTAAGTAACCTCTTACTCTATATATATTTAAGATTATCCAAGTTGCAGCTAAGTCGTTGAAGCTAGAACTTGTGAAATATATATCGAAAGGCTTGGTAGTAATGTTGTTAGTTGGTGGACTATTTTGGAGGCTTAATATGATTATTAATGATATTGTTTGGGCTGTTTGGTGATTGTATTGACTTGTGGGAAGTCATATAAATAGGGGAGGTGCTATCCGTTTTATCGTAAAATAGGTTGCGGTCGATACATAATAGTTACGACGCTTAAACGATAATGATAGTGTCATTTCTCTTATTGTAGACTAAGGAGTCGTGACATTTGCATAGCTTGAGGTTCGTCAGTATATACAAGGTATGTGAGGCTATCCCCTTCATTCTTTTGCATGACTCTGATTGTACATAATGTAATGAACGAGCTCCCAAAGATACTCTACTCTTAGAAGCTAGCAGTACTTATATTGCTGCCCTTCTTATGAAACGATTGATATTGATGTTACTTCTCTTATTCTTATATTATCAATGTTGTTGGTAGTTCCTGATTCTTATAAGATTCTTGATGAAGAGTTAATTCTAATAACGTGTACGAAGGATACCAACCTTATGTCACTCCGAAAGGTTCAAAATGTGATTCCAATGAGTCCAGCATGCATCATATATATGTATCTATTTTACTCTACCGAGCCGCGCTATAGTCGGCCGGGTACGGCACCTATTGTGCAACCACTGATCAGTTGGGTTTTACCGAGCTCCACGTGGCCGGGTACAATTCTACCGAGCCCTATGATGGCCGGGTACGTTTTACCGAGCCTATTATGGCCGGGTACGATATGATGATGGTGATGCCCACAAAGGCGTATGTTTTAAAAGTTTATGTATATATATGTATGTATCATGTATTTCATGTCAGTAGCCCTCAGAGGTACCCAGATGTCACAGGTTGTATATTCTCTATCCCTGTTTACATTACTGTTCTTACTTATGCTTTCTTGCCTCACATACTCAGTACTTTATTCGTACTGACGTCCTTTTTATTTGTGGACGCTGCATGTCGTGCTGCAGGTCCTGATAGACAGGTAGACGTAGCTCCCCCACCACAGTAGGCTGTCCAGTTCAGCGGTTATTGGCGAGATCCCTTCTCCGGACTTGCCGTGGTCTTGGTATGCATTTTTGTTATAGACATTATGGGTATGTCGGGGCCCTGTTCCGGCAATGTTGTAGCACTTATGTTCCTTTAGAGGCTCATAGACAGATGTCGACTTATGTATGGTTTAGAATGCCTTTTCGGCTGATTTTTGTTGTATAGTCTTTCATGGCATCATGATAGCTCGTACCTTATATATAGTTTCTTGACAGTCTTGTCGTCCCATGTTATGTATGTTCATGACATTATCTTTCATTGTTGGATGTTCATGATCCATGTCTACTATTTATATTGATCTTGTCGGCCTTTAAAGATAATAAGGAAGGTTAGATAAAATGTACATTGGTGCTCGGCAAGTATGGCCCGGGTGCTAGTCATGACCCTCTAGTTGGGTCGTGACATTAATCTCAATTGTTTGGTTGGTAATTTGAATGGAAGCAATGTAATGCTGCTATTATAGGATGATTATTGCTTGTAATTGCCAGGTAGTGTAGCATAAAAGCAGGCATATTCTTCCAGGTTTTTACCCAAAAAACCGACCGATTTCGGTCGGAATTCTCATATTAAAATCCAGAAATTCATAATTTTTGTCTGACTTCCGTCGGTAATTTCAATGTTCAATCTGCAAAAAATTGAAATTACTGACCGAAGTCGGTCGAAAATAACTTTTTTATTCATTTATTTGTTAATTATTCCGACCGATTTTGGTCGGTCTGTTAAAATTTAAAAAGAAATGCAAATTTATCAAAAAAAATATTTCTGACCAAAATTGGTCGCTATTTTGAAAACTAAATAAAAAATAATTTAAATAATACCGACCGAGTTCGGTCGGTTTATTTTTTTTTCCAACAAAGGTTGTCAGTTAAAGTGGTCAACCAAAGGTTGAATTAACTGATCAACTTCAGTCGGAAAATTGCGATCGAAGACCTTAGCGGCCACTATCGCTAAGACGAATTAAAATCGGTCGGAAATCAGTCGCAATTCCTACATTTTCGACCGATTTTGGTCGGTTTTCGTGGATAATTTTTGGTAGTTTTCTAGTAGTGTTTCCCCCATTGCATTAAATTCGGCCATTGACCAGTAGATTTAAAATATTCAACCAGTCACTATAGGGGAAAATTGTAATTTTACTTTTTTATTTTATTTAGTGGGGTGCCCTAATCAATTATATACCTTGTTATCTTTAGTATTTTTTTTTAACTCTTGTTAATTGCCTATTGAAGAACCAATCGTTTTCATCACAAGAGTTTTCAATCACGATAAAGGTTCTGTGTAACGATCCGGCCGATCGTTTTGAGAGTATTAGCCCTGAATCCCTATTTATTACTCCCTCTATTTTATTTTGTGGTTACGTGACTTCCCGGGAGGATTTGTTTTTTGGTTTCGAAGTGAAATGGGACACATAGTCTCTAAATTGGGAGTTTAAGTTCTAGGGATTGACCGTAGTTTAAACTGTGTGAAGACGACCTCGAAATGGAGTTTCGGCAGTTCCAATAGCTCTGTAGGGTAATTTTTGTCTAGAGAGCGTGTTCGGATGTTGATTTTGGAGGTCCGTAGGTTATTTCGGCTTTAATTGGCGAAAGTTGAAAAATTGGATGATTTTTGGAAAGTTTGAACGGGAGTCAACTTTTTGATATCGGGGTCGGATTCCGATTTTGGAAGTTGGAGTAGGTCCGTGATGTCAATTATGACTTGTGTGCAAAATTTGAGGTCAATCAGACTTGATTTGATAGGTTTCGGCGTCGAATGTAGAAGTTTAAAATTTTAAAGTTCATTAGGCTTGAATCGATGTGCAATTCATATTTCTAACGTTGGTTGATGTGATTCAAAGGCTCGACTATGTTCGTATGATGTTTTAGGACTTATTGATTTTGGATGGTTAACAGATCAAGTTGAAGTTTAAAGAATGGCTGAAGTGCTCCAGTTCTGGTGCAACCGCACCTGCTTAAGATTTACCGTAGATGCGAGCCCGCAAAAGTGTGAGTCCAAGCACAGAAGCAGAACTGGAGAAGGTGGCCAGTGGTCGCAGGTGCGACAAGGAGGTCTCATAAGTGGTTTCGCTTCTACGGAAGGACGAGCGCAAAAGCAGAAAGGCCAGGGATGCCTGATGATCGTAGAAACGGACTTAGTCCGTAGGAGCGTATGCGCAAAAGAGCTCATTGGACGTAGAAGCGGAACCGCAGATGCGCATTTGGGTCCTCATAAGCATACGTGTCTTGACTAAGGGAGAACCGCACCTGCGATGGAAATTCTACAGGTGCGGAGCCACAGAAGCGGTTGTGGGTTCGCAGGTGCGAATTCAATGGGCAGAAAAGGCCTAAGTTCGAGGGTTTGATTTCATTCTCCACTTTTGGACATAGAGAGCTCGGATTGAGGTGAAATTTCGAGGGTTTTTCTGAGGAAACATTTGGGTAAGGATGCTTGACTTGTTTTTGATTAATTCCCACTAAGATATCATTTATTCTTCTTTTAATTAAGGATTTGGGTTGAGAAATTTGTGAAAAAGGTGGGAAAAATCTTTAGGCAGAATTTTGAGGTTTGGATCGAGAATTGTTTATCGGATTAGAGTAATTTTGGTATGGGTGAACTCGATATCGAATGGATGTTCATATTTTATGACTTTTACCCGATTATGAGATGTGGGCTCGGGTCGACCTTTTGGGGTGATTTTTCGATTCTTTGCTAAAGTCATAGATTTATTATTTAAATTAGTTTCTTGCAGTTGTATTTGTAGTATGTAATTTCTTTTGGCTAGATTTGGGTCGTTCGGAGTCAGAAAGTCAAGGGAAAGGCATTCTTATCGTCTGATTGAGCGAGATTTGAGGTAAGTGACTTGTATAACCTTTTGTGGGGGATATACCCTTAGGATTTGGTACTCGTGTAACAATTTGTGATATGTGAGCGCCATGTACGTGAGGAGACGAGTGCGTACTTGGGCTAAATGTGAAAATTTCGGTTCTTGCTGAGTAGTCTTCTGTTATGACCCGTCCGGTTGTTTTAAGAGTAATAGTCTCGATCCCCTAATCAATGCTTTCCCTATATCATTTTATGCTTATGTGACTTGCCGAGGGGTTTTGTTTTTGGTTTCAGAGTGAATTGGGACACTTAGTCCCTAAAATGGAAGCTTAAGGTCTAGGAATTTGACCGTAGTTGGAACTGTGTGAAGACAACTCAGAGTTGGAGTTTTTTTGTTTCCGTTAGCTCCGTTGGGTGATTTTAAACGAAGGAGCGCGTCCGGATTGTGATTTGGAGGTCCGTAACTGAATTAGGCATGAAATGGCAAAAGTTGAATTTTTGGGAAGTTTGACCGGAATGGGACTTTTTGATAACGGGGTCAGATTCCGATTCTGGAAGTTGGAGTAGGTCCGTAATGTCGAATATGACTTGTGTACAATATTTAAGGTCAATCGGGCGTGAATTGATAGGTTTCGTCATCGGTTGTAGAAGTGTGAAGTTTTAAGTTCATTAAGTTTGAATTGGAGTGCGATTGTTGTTTTTGTTGTTGTTTGATGTGATTTTAGGGCTCGACTAAGTATGTATGATATTTTAGGACATGTTGGTATCTTTGGTTGAGGTCCTGGGGGCCTCGGGTTGATTTCGGATGGTTATCGAATCGAATTGGAAGTTGGAAGAATTGCTAAAGCATTGCAGCTTCTGGTGTCATCGCACCTGTGGTGGGTTGACCGCAGGTGCGGACTCGCATGTGCT
Organism: Nicotiana tabacum; assembly: GCF_000715075.1. Classification (NCBI taxonomy): domain Eukaryota; kingdom Viridiplantae; phylum Streptophyta; class Magnoliopsida; order Solanales; family Solanaceae; genus Nicotiana; species Nicotiana tabacum. Next base: position 36,491,082 of record NC_134091.1, read on the forward strand.
AGCGGAGGAACGCATTGCGGTTTGGAGAATCATGGCATGTGGGTGCAGGTGCAATGTTAGGACCGCAGAAGCGGAGTCTCTTCTGTGGAAGATGGAACACAGAAACAGAAGGCCAGGAAGGCTGTGGATTGCAGAAGCGGGGATCTTATACTGAACCACAAGAAAGATGGGAAATAAATAGAAAAGAATTATTTGCATTATATAAATGTTTATTAGTATTTGAACCATATATAGTTTACAACAGATTTATTGTAAGAACAGATAATACCCAAGTAAAATGGTGGATAACCATAAAAGTACAAGATTCAGTTACAACAAAAGAAATACGCAGACTGGTACTAAATATATTAAACTTTACATTTACAATTGAAATAATCACTACTAACAAGAATGTTGTTGCAGATTACTTGTCAAGACAAAGCTACCCAAACCGACCCAGATAATACAATGGAAAATCTACTCTTAGCCATGACTACACTTTGTAAGAAAGTGGAAAGTATGGATGAAGAGATACAGATAATAAGAAAAACAGCTAGTAGTCAGCAGCATGACCCAAAAAATGCGGAGATAAGACGATCGGAAGTCTCTAAAATTCCAGAGCTAGAAGGTGACGTTGAGAAACACCTAAAAACTCATAACAGTTTGCTAAATACAGTTGCAGGAAGCAGCACAGCTAGCAGTACATCTGCAAAGAAGAAGGAAGAGATTAAACCTAGATACACAAATATAAATATGAACAATTTATTTTCAAGCAAAAAATCATGGTAGTGACCGGAAAAGATGATTAAAATAACTTATTATAATATGATGAATAAGGATAATAGACATAGAGATTAAAAGGAGTATGTTTAGCAAATCATATGATAAAATGAACACCTACTTAATAGATGACGATCTTAGCTATAAAATACTTATACTATATATACTAAAAGATATTAATAATGATGTAAGAAGAATAATCTATGAAAAATTACTCACCTTTGAAATAACAGAAATAATGGACCAAAATTGGACATAATTAATTATACCAGAAATAGATTTATATGAACTAGATTTATATTTCGATAACACATAATGAATAATATATACCTACAATACTGGCAACAAACTACCGACAGTATAAAATTACTAACAAATCTAGTAAAAACTAATATAGAAGAATACCAAAGAACTCAAGATATAGAATATATAGAATATATATTAGAAAGTTTAAAAGAAATAATTAGATTAATTCCACTACAAAAAGAATATTATGAAAAAGCTTTTACATCTGACTGAATTATAAATGAAATTAAATAAAAATAGAAAGGACACTAAAAATAAAGAAATGTACTTGTTATAACTGTGGAAAATTAGGACATATAGCTAAAGACTGTAAAGCACCTAGGAACTTAAAGAAAAAACAAATAACTGAAATCATAATTAATGATGAAGAATATATGCAGATGGAATATATAGATTATGAACTAGATAGTGAAGATAGTGTATATGAAATATCAGATATAGAAGATGAAATAGAAGATGAAATAACTAAAGAAGATGATGAAACCTAATGACTGAAAAAGAAATAGAAGTAATAACACGAGAAGAATATAAAGATGAAGAATCCTCAGAACAAAAAATTATATTTGATAATAATATATTTGAACAAATAAAAGGAAAAGAATTTTTGGCTAACCACGTAATATTCTTCTTTTTGTCTTTTGAACCAATTTTTTATTGTAGGTACTTCAAATATTTTTTCGACACTGAGGTCTAATTCTTTTCCTTTTATTTGTTCAAATATATTATTATCAAATATAATTTTTTGTTCTGAGGATTCTTCATCTTTATATTCTTCTCGTGTTATTACTTCTATTTCTTTTTCAGTCATTAGGTTTCATCATCTTCTTTAGTTATTTCATCTTCTATTTCATCTTCTATATCTGATATTTCATATACACTATCTTCACTATCTAGTTCATAATCTATATATTCCATCTGCATATATTCTTCATCATTAATTATGATTTCAGTTATTTGTTTTTTCTTTAAGTTCCTAGGTGCTTTACAGTCTTTAGCTATATGTCCTAATTTTCCACAGTTATAACAAGTACATTTCTTTATTTTTAGTGTCCTTTCTATTTTTATTTAATTTAATTTATAATTCAGTCAGATGTAAAAGCTTTTTCATAATATTCTTTTTGTAGTGGAATTAATCTAATTATTTCTTTTAAACTTTCTAATATATATTCTATATCTTGGGTTCTTTGGTATTCTTCTATATTAGTCTTTACTAGATTTGTTAGTAATTTTATACTGTCGGTAGTTTGTTGCCAGTATTGTAGGTATATATTATTCAGTATGTGTTATCGAAATATAAATCTAGTTCATATAAATCTATTTCTGGTATAATTAATTCTGTCTAATTTTGGTCCATTATTTCTGTTATTTCAAAGGTGAGTAATTTTTCATAAATTATTCTTCTTACATCATTATTAATATCTTTTAGTATATATAGTATAAGTATTTTATAGCTAAGATCGTCATCTATTAAGTAGGTGTTCATTTTATCATATGATTTGCTAAACATATTCCTTTTAATCTCTATGTCTATTATCCTTATTCATCATATTATAATAAGTTATTTTAATCATCTTTTCCGGTCACTACCATGATTTTTTGCTTCAATCAGTTACCCTAACAGCGCTTCAACTTTGTTTACTTCCCTAAACGGCCTCTCTGCCTACCGGTTTCAACCTTAGGATGCATAGTCTGGGCTTACTTATTCTTAGCATATTTTCATGGCAAACTTACTCAAGATGATTTCTATAACAATACTATTATATGATGGATAATTATAATTTACATGTAAGAGATTATCAGGAATATATTTGTTTAGCTACTCATGATTATAGTGTGACATACCTGTTTTTGTAAGTTCTTGATATCTTCTTGTTGATCCATAGCTTTCATATCTTCTTGTTTATCCATAGCTTTCCTGTATTTTATCTTTGAGTATATTTAGTAAGAGAAGAAAGAGAGAGAGGAGAGAGAATCCCTTGGCCTGAAGATGTAGCCTGTTTTTTATTCATAATTGAAAGTCTATTTAAAGATTACAAAATGACTCTTACTGTTCATGAACGACCTTTACTGTTCATGAGACTGACTCTTACTTTTGTAAAGTAAAGAACTATTTACTTTACGACTTTTACAAAAAACAAAATAACATTATTTAAAAAAGAAAAGAATCTAAATCTTTTACTTTATCTTGTCTGACATAGTTTTTGTCGTCTAGTTTGTCGTCTTCTTCTCGATTATTCCAGTTGTACGTCTGGAACAATGTTATCTTCTCCTTTGCATTTTGAGCATATGTGGTCTGGATATTTGTGACTGATTAGCTTGCAGTATCTTGTTAACAGCTCTGGAGAGATGAAATTCGTCCTTATAGCTCTTGTAGTTGTAGGTTGTTCTGGTTTTAAAAGACTTAAGACCCATTGCCTTAATTCTTCCATATCTGCTTCTCGTACTTCTCTGCAATTTGAATATATCATTGTTTGTTCTCTTGAATAATAACTCCAAATAGCATTCTGGTTTAGGTAGTTGTTTTCTAGTTCATTTAGTATAGTGGATATTCCAATAATCCTTTTATTTGCATAAAAGTCTGGAATATTTATTTTTTCTATCTCTTCTTGTTCTTCTATTCTTTCTGGTATGAGCATTTCTCTTGTAAGTCCGATCTTGATAACTTGTATGATAGGCTTTATTTCTTCATATAATATCTCTGCTGTAGCTGAATAAAATCGTATATAGAATAACGTTCCTTTAGTTATTCTTCTGTATTGCATAAATGCTCTGTGTAACTCCGGTATGGTAGCTATCTCCTGTCCTGTTTGTGTATATACAGTATCTAGTAATCCATAATTGTAGCAAGTGGCTACTAGTTTTGCATTTATATTTGGTAGGGCTATTAATTTATTGTATCCTGTTAGATAATGGGTAATATAATCTTTATTTGGATTCTGGGTAGTTTGGGATCTTGGGTTTTTGTTTAAAAAGTTTTGCATTTTGTGTATGTTGTCTATATATGTACGGGTTATATGGTTGTATATCTTTTTGGCTTGGTTCAAACTTTCTTTGTAGGTATTTATCTGTGGTGGTAGGAATATTTCGTTCTGGGTATTTTGGATATTTTTCTGTGTGAATGGTTTTGAAAATAGATTGTTCATATTTATATTTGTGTATTTGGGTTTAATTTCTTCCTTCTTCTTTGCAGATGTACTGCTAGCTGTGCTGCTTCCTGCAACTGTATTTAGCAAACTGTTATGAGTTTTTAGGTATTTCTCAACGTCACCTTCTAGCTCTGGAATTTTAGAGACTTTCGATCGTCTTATCTCCGCATTTTTTGGGTCATGCTGCTGACTACTAGCTATTTTTCTTATTATCTGTATCTCTTCATCCATACTTTCCACTTTCTTACAAAGTGTAGTCATGGCTAAGAGTAGATTTTCCATTGTATTATCTGGGTCGGTTTGGGTAGCTTTGTCTTGACAAGTAATCTGCAACAACATTCTTGTTAGTAGTGATTATTTCAATTGTAAATATAAAGTTTAATATATTTAGTACCAGTCTGCGTATTTCTTTTGTTGTAACTGAATCTTGTACTTTTCTGGTTATCCACCATTTTACTTGGGTATTATCTGTTCTTACAATAAATCTGTTGTAAACTATATATGGTTCAAATGCTAATAAACATTTATATAATGCAAATAATTCTTTTCTATTTATTTCCCATCTTTCTTGTGGTTCAGTATAAGATCCTGAATAATATCTGCAATGATGTTCTATTTTTTCTTTATCATATTTATATTTAAGAACTCCTCCATAACTATGATTACTCGAATCTGTTTCTACAATATAAGTAAATTTCTTATTTTCATCTGGGAAGTATAATTTTGGTAGTTTCTTACACAATATTTTAATCTTCCTTATTTGTTCCTTATCTTTTTCATCGAACCCATATTCTACATCCTTTTTTAGTTTTTTCTGTAAAGGTTTTAGGTTTTCTGCTAATTTAGGTATATATTCTCTTACTTGGTTTACTAATCCTAAAAATGATTGTAATTTCTTTTTTGTATCTATGTTTTCATCAAGATTGATTACTTTTCGTACTATGTGTGTTTGCATTTTTATTCCATTTTTATCTATTTGTATTCCTAAAAATTCTATCTGATTCTTCATAATTTCTGCTTTGGTTTTGCTTAAGCTTATACCAGAATTTTCTATAATATGTATGAATTTTTCTAATAATTTTATATGTTCATCTTGTGTTCTTGAATATAGTAATATATCATCTATATATACTATACAATTCTCTAGTTGGTTAAAATAATTATTCATAAAATGTTGGTATCTTCCTGGTGCATTTTTATATCCAAATGGTAAAACATTCCATTCATAAAATCCTTGTGGTACTGTAAATGCTGTTAGTTTTTTAGATTCATCTTCTAGTTTTAGATGGTAAAATCCTGATTTACAGTCAAATTTACTAAAGTAATTATATCCTTGGATTTGTCTTATTTTTAATATCTTGTTAGGTATTGGGTAATTATATGTTTTAGTTTTTGCATTTAAATTTCGGTAATCTATAACCATTCTACTTTTTCCTCTTTTTTGTTCACTATGTTTATTTACTATAAATGCTGGACTTGTATGTTTACTATTACTTTCTTGTATATAATTGTTATCTAATAGTTCTTTTATATGCATTTTAAATTCTGCTAAATCATCAAAGTTATATTTTAAGGGTTTTTGTGTTATTATACTATTTTCTTCTATTAATTCTATTTTTATTTTTGTCTTATGTTTATTCCATCCTTTTAGAGGGTTATCATTATATAATTTTTCTAATTCATTCTGGATTATTTTTACTTTGTCTATTGTGAATATAATAATTTCTAATTGAGTAGTTGTATTTTTACTTATATTTTCTAGTTTTTGTGTGATTTTTTCATTTACTCGTATCCATTCTGTAGTTTTTCGTTGTTTATTATTTACTCTTTTTGCTCCTACTTTATTTTTACATGGTGTGGTAAACCACCAGTGTGTTCTTGTTATTATGTGTGGGTATAATTTGTCTAAAAATGGCATTCCTAGTAACATATCTTTCGTAGTAAATTCAAAGTTATATATTTCTTCTATAGTTAATATTTTATCCCATATTTGTATTTTTATATTTTTGGCTTTGTAGTTAATCATACTACCTTCATTATTAAATCATGTTACTACCATAGGTGTTTTTAATTTTTCCCATTTATCCGTTGGTAAACAATTATATTTACATATATTAGCTTCTGCTCCTGTATCTATCATTGGTGTATAGTATCTATTATAATATCCTTCTACTATGACTTTTGCGAGTATATATATTTTCATTCTTCTGTTCTTTTTATTATTATTTTCTTATCTTTGTATGTTATGGTTAATTGCTTATCTCCTAGACTGTATGGTTTTACTTTTTCTAACCATTTTATTCCTAGTGTAATATTTTCATTTTTGTTTTCTTGATATATTTTAAATTGTATTATTAGAGGTATTCCTCCAATAATTATTTCTTTTTCTGTTATTTCTTCATTTATTATTAATTCTTTAGGTAATTCAGGGCATAATTGTTCAGTAGTTATTATTTCAGTTTCTGTTACTAATTCTCTTGTAATATAATTTTCTTCTTGTCCTGTATTTATTAATATTTGATATTTTCTTTGTTCCATGATTCCAGTTATATAGTAGTGGTATGTATTTATTTTTTCTTTTGTGTTTTTTATTAAATTTTTTGGGATTATATATTCTCTTCTTGATGTACTTATTCTTGATGATGTTGGTGTTTCATAAGTTAATTGGTTTGGTATACTTGATGTACTTAGTCTTTCTTTTACTATTTCTAAATCTTCTTCTATGTCAATTTCTTTATAACTATATTCATTATTGTCAATAACTGTAACTATTCTTTCAAACGGGTTTTCTATTTTGATTTTATTAATTTTATTTTTTGCTGTTATTTTATGTTTTGTTGTTAAGACGTATAGATTTTTACATCTAGCTGTAAATATTTTACTTCCAGGTGTTAATTCTATTCCTGATATTTTCCAGTATAGTACTAATGATTTATCTATATTCTTATCGTTTATTGCTATTGAATAATTAGCACTTATTATGAATTTGAATTTTTGATATATGAGATTTCCTTTTATTGCACTTATTATGCTTTTTTCTATAGGTTGTATTATTCTATCATCTGCTAAATATATTTCTATAGGGGTATCTATTCCTTCCCTAAAACATGCTTTTATTAGTATTTCAGTTCCTCCTAGGTGTACATATTTAATTGGGTTTTTTGTTTTTATGTCTTGTATTTCTTTATTTATTATTCTTTTATTTATTATTGGTATTTTGGCTTTTCCTTTTGTATATTTACAGTCAATTATATGTTCTTTTTGGCTAACCACGTAATATTCTTCTTTTTGTCTTTTGAACCAATTTTTTATTGTAGGTACTTCAAATATTTTTTCGACACTGAGGTCTAATTCTTTTTCTTTTATTTGTTCAAATATATTATTATCAAATATAATTTTTTGTTCTGAGGATTCTTCATCTTTATATTCTTCTCGTGTTATTACTTCTATTTCTTTTTCAGTCATTAGGTTTCATCATCTTCTTTAGTTATTTCATCTTCTATTTTATCTTCTATATCTGATATTTCATATACACTATCTTCACTATCTAGTTCATAATCTATATATTCCATCTGCATATATTCTTCATCATTAATTATGATTTCAGTTATTTGTTTTTTCTTTAAGTTCCTATGTGCTTTACAGTCTTTAGCTATATGTCCTAATTTTCCACAGTTATAACAAGTACATTCTGTTAGTTTCTTTTTTGGTCTAAACGGTCTTTTAGCCTGATAATTTTTTACATAATATCTTTTTCTTGGTTTTTTATTTTTATATTTTGACTTATATTTATTATATTTCTTTGTTTTCCATTTTTTATTATATTTATCTGTATCTGTACATCCGAATTGTGGTGCAGTTTTATTTTTACAACATCTTAAATTTTTTATTAATATTCTTTCTATTTTTGTTTCTTCTTTATATTTTTCGCATAACTGTACAAACCATTGTTGTAGAAATCTTATCCTAGCTCCTAAAGTATCTGTTACTCCTGCTTCATTCCAGTCTTTTATTATTTTAGAATTAAAAGGTTCTGGTAATTTTATGAAATATAGTTTTCTTATTTCTTTGCCTTCTTCTGTATTATATGTTCCTTTATAATAATATTCTCTAAATGCACAAGTATATTCGTCTATATAGCACATATTACATATTGCTAATTTTGTTATTAGGTTTCTATTTGTTTGTTTTTCCTTATTTTGTTCTTCAATTTCTGTAGTCATACTACTAAATTCGTTTCTTATGGCTATTTCATATTTATATAATATTTCTATATTTGTTGTTGCTATTTCACCATTAAATTTTTTATTACTTTTTAAGGTATCTATACTTTGTTTTGTTAAATTGTGCAACCATAATTTTACTGTTCCTATGAGTGTTCTTTCTATATATCCTGGTGTTTCTGTCATTCCTATTTTATTATCTACCAATTATTTAGATAAATATCCTATCCATAGTTGGATTGTTTTATTTATATCTGCTACGCAATCTAAATCTAAAAAGTTATATTGTTCAGATATTGGTTTTGGTGTCCATTTCCTATTTAGTCTACTATCCCATAGTGTATTATTTCTATCATGTTGTTCATAGTTAGCTGTATAATAATTTGGGTATAATCCTTTTGGATTTTTTACACCTGATGTACTAGGTTTTTCATCCATATCTACATCTCCTGTATTTATTTCTACATTTTTTATTTTTTCTATATTTTCTAAAAGTTCTGTATATGTTTCACTTATTTCACTTGATTCTGACTTTTGGTCATTTATATTGTTATCTATTTCTTCAATTCTATCTATTTCATCAATTCTGGGAATTTCTTCTGGTTGTAATATTTGTTTAAATTTATTTATCTCATCTGTTAATTCTATTTCTTTATTTTTTTTCTCTTTGCTTGTTTTCATATAGTGCTTTTAACATGTTTAATTCTTTTTCTAATGTTATAATTTTTGTGTTTTTAGTTTCTTCTAATTATTGTATTTCTCTGTTTGCTTGATTTTTAATAATTTCTATTTTTTTTTCTTATCAATTTCTTCATTTTCTTTACTTATTCTTGTCATAGCTGTTAAGCTATCTTCTAATCTTGCTGTTTCTTTTTCTATCATAAGGTATAATTGGTCTCCTATTTTTTTATATCTTCTGCCTAAATTTGAAAATATTATTTTTATTTTCAATCCATCTTGATTTTCATATGTTTTTTCGTCTATGGCAAATTCTTCTTTGTTCATTTTTAATCTATAGATTCTATGGGTTCAACTATTAAGATTTTTAGCATTGAACTGATTGTATTTTTTAAGTTATGGGTTTAGATCTACTATTTGTGTAATTTTAATAAATTTTTACACCTACTTTATGAAGATAGAGATGTTGTGTCCGGTCGGTAGATCCTCGACTCAAAAAACAGTGAAACTAAAGCATAAACAACTACGATAACAAGGTAGCAGGGTAATGGAAGAAACACAAACTTGTTCGATAAATTGAAGAAATAACAGAGTGATAAAAGATCATATGTGTAACTATAAAACAGCAGCAGTTAACCCGCACACTGTGATACAATATGATTGGACAGTAAACATATGTCGCAATCTTAGCTTTCAAGATATAGCAATTTATAAAATAAATATTAAAATAACTATAATCCATTCAAGAGAATAATGCAAAAAGAGATAAACCTAGTTTTGAATTCCTCCATATAAAGCAAGGAACCTACATTCAGTTTTTTTTATTATAATTCATACCTGCCTGACATCTCGGTCATAGAGCTTTTGCCCACGCTCTAGACGGAGTACAAACAAAGAAGACCAATAAACATGAAATATCACAAACGGTCTAGAGATTAGAGAGAACACTAAAAATAACAAGGTATACAATTAATTAGAGAATCTATTAAATAAATAAAAACTGAAATTACGATTTGCCCCTATAGTGACTGGCCAAATATTTTAAAGCTACCGGTCAATGGCCGGATATTGATGTAAAGGGAGAAAGATGCCTAATGTTGAAAGTTATGGGGGAGGTTCATTTTTAAGGGAAAGTTCGGGAGGAAAAATGATTTTCACCCCATGTAATCTCCAATAAATGTTGGGATCGAGGGACTCTAACTTTGTTAGTGACTCAAGTTCTGTAGGAATACTACTGTTACGATCCAAAATCCAACTAGCCATGATGGCACCTAATATCACCCGCGAGGTAAGCCAAATAACACAATCCGATTCAATTAATATTAAACTGACTCTAATACACTCCCCAAGGACTGGTAGTACAAATCATTAGCTTCTAAGATTCAGAATTTACAAAGATGGTGTGAAATAAAATAAATCATTTGTTTGTAAATACATGAACATATTTTTAAATCTAAAGCTACCAAGATCAAGAGGCAGCTATGACCGGAACGCAGGTACATCTCCAATGCCAGCTCCCGCCATACACAGCAACATCAGCATTCAAAATCTGCACACAAGGTGCAAAAGTGTGGTATGAGTACAACCGAGCTCATGTACTCAATAAGTAACAAGTCTAACCTTAGGTTGAAAATAGTGACGAGCTTGTCCAAAGGCCAGAGTCCATACCAATAGCCAGTAACAATCCATAACAATATAATTAAAGCAGCACAGGTAATAACTCAATGATAAAATGCTCAACTCATTTGCACTTCCGGATAATAAACATTTCTTTTCAATTATAACAGTAAAACTCAATTCTTTTGCCGAAATCATTGAAAATATGAGTAATTCTGAAATCTGTAATTTTTCTCAAAAACTTTAACAACAGATAAGAAATTTCATTATCAGATGGCATGAGAAAAAATGCTTCTCTATGCCTACATATCAAGTATGCATGTCTAATGCAATGCAGCACAGTGATGAACTCATGTACTCACACTCTCAGAGTACTCAATCTCACTGTCTCGTATTTCCACCCATGACGCTCACTATTCAATACACTCAGTCACTCGGCACTGTACCGGGCAGATCTAGCCCAAATATAAATAATAAGGCAACTCCATGCTCTGGGAAGATCCATTACGAATATAAATATCAATTGCGCTCACTGTGTGGGGTGCAGACTCTGGAGGGGCTCCTTCAGCCCAAGCGCTATAATTCGCACGGACAACTCACGTGCTGCACGGACAACTCACGTGCTGCACGAACAACTCACGTATTGCACGGACAATTCACGTGCTATAGTATCAATATCTGGATCCACACGGATAACTCATGTGCTATAGTATCAACATCCTCACACACGGACAACTCACGTGCTATAATAAGCCAATATGGCTTGCTGCAGCGTGCAGCCCGATCCCATAATAATAAATTATATAAAGCCAATATGGCATATTACGGAGTGCTGCCAGACCCTATAAATATCCTCACAATCAGGCCCCGGCCTCACTAAGTCATCAATCTCTCCAGTCTTTCGGGCTCAAAATGTCATGAAAATCAACCCAAAAATAATAATATGATGTATCAATAATTAGCAACAGACTGAGATATGATATGAAATGAATTAACATAACTGAGTATGAAATTATAATTTAAAAAAATAATTCAACAATAATATGACCTATGTTGGTCTCAATAATAATGGCATATAGCCTCAGCATGATTTTTAAAATGATTCTCAACTCAATTTCTTTAACACATGAAAGTACATGGATAATGCCAAGATTATTTGAGTACAAAATTCTACGGAATCAATTACGTTACAAATTTGCACGGTGCACGCCCACACGCCCGTCACCTAACATGTGCGTCACCTCCAAACAATTCATATAACATGTAATTCAGGGATTCATACCCTCAGCTCCAAGTTTAGAAATATTACTTACCTCATACCGTGTAATTCTTTATTCCAATAAGCCTTTTCCTCGCGATTCGGCATCCGAACTCCTCGAATCTAGTCACAAATAATTCGATACAATCAACACAAGGTGTAAGAATCAATTCCATATGAAAATGCTAAATTTTACAATAAATCCGAAAACGTCAACAGTGGGACCCACATCTCGTAACCTGACAAAATTTATAAAATATGAACGCCTATTCAAGCACGAGTCCAACCATACCAAATTTATCAAATTCCGATATCAACTCGACCTTCAAATCCTCAAATCTTATTTTCAAATCCCTAGGCCCAAATTCTTGAATTACAATTCAAAAACACGTAATCTAGTCGGAATATTCGATGATAATTCAATATTATTGACTAACAATGATCACAAGTGACTTACCTCAAGATTTCTCATGAAATTTCTCTGAAATATCGCCCCAAGCCGTGTTCTTTCGCCCAAAAATGTTGAAATAAGCTAAACAAACAAAACTTCTCAATAAAACACTAATCTGGTCACTAAAAGTCCATTTCCCGTCACTAAAGGTCCGCACCAGAACCTGCTTGCACCAACAATTTATTATTTCACTAAAAAGGCTCTAACTCCATCATACAAACTTAGAATTCGACGATTCTTGTTCCTATGAGTCACAAATAATAATACGAACCTAGTCGTTCAATCTAAACTCAATTTGGAGCTCATTTGCTCAATGCGATACCAAATTTGTTCGTTAAACAATTAACTCATGTTTCAAGCTAAAAACCCAATCGTGACTTGATGAAATTAGACCAAACATTCCAGATCATACCTATAATTCATTATCAAACTCCCGAAAGTCTCAAAATCGAATATCGATCTCTAGAACTAAAAATGGACCTTTGGATCATTACATGCTTATGCTCAAAACACCAAACTCTTCCAAAACTCATCTGAGCCATATGGACCCCAACCAAGTATACTAACAAGTCCCATATCATGACACGAACGTAGTCGATGCCTCAAATTACATTAAACAACACTAAAACACGAATAGCACCACAATTCAAGCTTAATGAAAACTAACGAATTCCAAATTCTACATTAGATGCCGAAACCAATCAAATCAAGTCTGATTGACCACAAATTTTGCACACAAGTCATACATAACATAACTGATCTATCAAGATTTTTAGAACTGGATTTCAACCCCGATATCAATAAAGTCAACTCTTGGTCAAACTTCCAAACTTTCCATTTCCACTTTTTGCCATTTCAAGCCAAAACCAACTACGGACTTCCAAATAAATATCCAGACATACTCCTAAGTCCAAAATTACCATACGGAGCTATTGGAACCATCAAAACTCCATTCTAGAGTCGTTTGCACAAAAGTCAATATTCGGTGAACTCTTTTCATTTAAGCTTCTAAACAAGGATTGTTCTTTCAATTTAATCAAGAATCATCCGAAAACCAAAGCCGGTAATTCACACAAGTCATAATACACATTATGAAGCTGCTCAAGTCTTCAAATTATTGAACGAGATGTAAATGCTCAAAATGACAAGTCGGGTCGTTACATTCTCCCCCACTTATACATATGTTAGTCCTCGAACATGCCAAGAGTTGTTCCTAAACCTTCAAATCAGTATTCCACCATACCATGCATATACCTAGGGTGATCCCACGTCACCGTATTCCATATAGGCCCGACAGCACAACATAATTGAAAATCATTGCTTTAACCGTGGCCCATAAACCTTGGAACCCAATTTTTAACATCCGAAAATCTTTTCAAGACCCGAATCTCATATCTACACACTTTATAAGTCTGAACAAGTTGTATTAAGCCTTAACCATAACCCGAGATATAATCACATAACATACTACACAACTCGCATACTCGCAACACCATTTCCGATCACAGTAACTACTCAAAACCAACCAAGTACTAGTATTAAACCCCATATTCCACACAACCTCATTCCAAAACTTTCGTACACTGCCGATAATGAAAGAAACATATAGGAATTCACAACCACTCACCAGATCAACATGCCATGAAGCTTTCCCTCATTCAACAAGTACCATAGCCAATTATTTAAGCCGAATTCTAAGTTATTCTTCCAACATGCTGTAATCAAACCTGATAGTATCCATTCTAGGTCAAATGACTTTATATCACCAAACATAACTATTCTAGCTATTCTGGTGTAATCCTGCCATTTTTGTTTTAAAAGAATGACACATAACATAATTTAAAACCAACTCATCAAATTTCGTGAGAAGAACATTTGTGGGTGCATGTGCACAATTTTCTCAAATTGTCCTGATCATGCAATATCATAGCATGTAGAGGAAGGAAACAATTAATCAGATAAACGATCAAGGAAACGCGATTTCCACACGCTGCACGAAGAACTCACATGCTAGCAATAGAACCCGCACAGAAAACTCACATGCCAGTAATATCAATATATGGATCTGCATGGACAACTCACGTGCTAATAACATAATCCACCGGGTATAGTCCCAGGCCTCTAGTCCAACATATCATATAAGAACATTTAAACAGGTATACATGTATATGATGAGTAGGATAAGATTTTCGTGTTCCTGGACTGGTATAAATGACATGCCAAAGCGTAGGCATGTACAAAGTGTTCTATCGTAGCTCAAATCGGAAATCTTTCATCACTGAGGCATTTATCAAGTTCGTTCAGGGATTTTAACCCCTATGTAGCCTCAAACACGGCTCAAATAGCTCAACAGTGTTACAAATATGAGAAATATCATAGCTTAAAGCTTAATAGTTAATTCTAGGCTTATTATAGCCTAAACACAATCCGAGCAAGGATAAATAGCCCTCTAAAAAGTCCTCAATGTCTTAACCATAACACGTATTATTATCTAGTTAACTTGGCCTCATCTTCACAGTCCGCAGCCCCGAAACAATTTACTTCTGAGAACTCCCAGTCCCCAAATTTATAGAATACATGAACCACCGTAACTGATCACAACTCCAGCACTCGAATGACTAAAACATCCTTCATGCACGATCATACCACTAGGAATACTTCCATAATTTTTTCATGCCACATAGAAATAATTTGAATACCAGAAGTCTATCAACCATGTGAGTACCTCAATAACAATGAACATTCGTAAATCAAAACACAATGTGCCTTCAGAAATGCGCAACCTTCTTAGGAATTACTGAGCAATTATAATATTCATCCAAATATACGAAACTGACCATGATGTCCAAAATTTGTAACCTTCTATTCAAGACTGAACTGCCACCTTGTACATGTAAATCTTAGTCCCGCACAACACATCACATCTATCATGCCATCATGTGAAAAGCACGATAATCTCATTATCAACTCTGAGTCACAAGCAAACTACATACCCGGTTAGTTAGATGCCTTCCATTTACTCTCATCTAGGAGGAAATCACAATACACAACATGTTCCTCACACCGGTAGAAAATATCTGGCTCAAACAATGATAGAAACCATCAAGAACACTTTGAAATCCATTTGCACATAACCAAGCTATCAGAACTGAATTCCTCTAACTTGACCAAGCCACGCAGGTCACCAAACCCAAGAATATTTCACCAAAACATCTGTAGAGTGTCACCACATCATAATTACCCCCATAAATACTACAATCGAGACACCCACTTTGAAAAGACCTTACGTGAACTTAAAATTGTTCCTTTACCTTTCTTATACTGAAATGTAGAATCCCTAGTCACACAGAATTATGGGAAGTCCTGGCACCATCCAATGTAAATAACTGATTCTAGCGATATATAAATCCAAAAATTCTTAATTGCTACATATGCATCTTTAACCCTTTTGAATCTTCTTGAGAGACATCCACTGTACTTAAATCTAAATTGCACCATCCAAACGGGTCGAAATACACGTGTCCTATTAGCACAACAACACTCAAAGAAGTGTCACCCACCTTATCGCAACCGAGCAAATTTATACTCCATGCACACTATATCCTTCACAAATAACAACTCACTCATCCCATGATTTTTTTTGTATACAAATAATGTGCAATATAACCCATATCCAAGAATGTTCCTTACTCGAGTCATCCTCAATCTCAACCTCCGCAAGTCATAACGGATCCGCAATTATGCCTCAAACCCAAAGCTAGTATTAAACACATAACCATGAAATCAAATCATCAATAGTAGGCTCCCCTATTTGGTTCAAATCCATAGAGTAAAACATCTGATAACTCTCCATTCCCATACTCTACTATCGCTATAATCCCACAGAAATTCAACTAAATCCTTCGAAAACTCATGTACCCCGTTGGTAGAAAAGAAACTATCACGACCTAAAACCTAACCCATCATGATGGCGCCTATTGTGATACTAGGCAAGCCGACATTTCCAAAAAACTTTCAACATTTAATAGAAATGAATTAAGACATTTAAAATAATCGGAGTTTTTCATAAAAACAGACTAAAACCCAAAAACATAAGTGTGGAAAAATAGCCCGATATTGGGGTGTCACTGAGTCATGAGCATCTAGATATCTAGTCTAATACAAACAGTGTCTAAGTATCAATACAGAAAAGAGAGAAAACATAGAAGGAGAGACAAGGTTTGCGGACGCCGGCAGCTACCTCGTAGTCTCCGATACTCGATCGCGCACAAACTCAACGACCTCCATGATCAAACACACCTGGATCTGCACATGAAATGCATGGTGTAGCATGAGTACAACCAACTCAATAAGTAACAAAAATAAATAAGGAATTGAGAAGGTAGTGACGAGCTATACATTACAGTTGATTTTTAATAATTCCAGCAAAGAGTAGACATACTTTCAAATCCGGCTGTTCAAGTCAAATCAGTTTATACTGTTACAGTGCAGGTAATTCGGATATAGAATCTTTCAGAAATTTCACAACAATGATAGATAGCAACTAAGTGCATCAACAAATGAAAAACAAGTACAGCCTCTCAGGGCAACATATACTAAACTCGTCATAACAGCTTAATCACTCGGCTCTCAGCCATCGGTACTCACACTCAATAAGTACCTGCGCTCACTGGGGGTGTGCAGACTCCGGAGGGGCTCCTTTCAGCCCAAGCACTATATCGTTGCGGCATGCAGCCCGACTCAATCATATAAGTAGCCATAAGGCTCGTTGCGGTGTGCAACCTGATCCACAATCCATAAATAGCCATAAGGCTCATTGCGGCGTGCAACCCAATCTATATACCCTCGCATAGCTCACAGCTCGGTACTCATGCCCTACCCCAGTCACTGACCTCTCCATCCCCTCGGGCTCACAGAATATCACAAGAATCAGCCCAAACAAAGAATACAACAAGTATCAACAAGAAATGAGAGGGAATAGAGATATAACACACAAGTAAGACTGTGACTGAGTATAAGACAGAAATTAGCAGTCAATCCAATAAGTACTCGACCGCTACGGGTCCCAATAGTGACAACATATGTCCTACGCATCATTTTTAACATGAATGGCAGACAAATTTCTAGAAGACAGAGGGAACATGAAATTAACAATGAGCTATTCGACTTTACAGTCTCGTGGGACGGACCAAGTCACAATCACCCACGGTGCACGCTCACACACCCATCACCTAGCATGTGCGTCACCTCCAAACACTCACATCATACCAATCCTCGAGGTTTCATACCCTCAAAACCAGATTTAAAGTGGTTACTTACCTCAAACACGTAAAAATCGTTCTTCGCAATGCCTTTGCCCCTTGAATCAATCTCCAAACACTCCGAATCTAGACATAAGCAGTACGAGATAATCAATATTGGTTAAAAGGATCAGTTCCACAAGAAAACTACTAAAATATAGACCACAATCCGAAATCGGCTCAACCCGGCCCCCGGGCCTACGTCGTGAAACCCGACGAAAGTCACAAAACCCGAAAGCCTACTCACCCACGAATCTAACCATACCAAATTTATAAAAATCTGTCCTCAATTGCCCCTCCAAAACCCCAAAGTTCACTCTCCACTTCCCAAGCCCTAAACCCCCAAATTGCCTACTCAAATCCCTAATTATGTGGTGAAGGAAGCCATAGATTCGCAAAATTTAGACCAATCCGGGTTAGAATTACTTACCCCAACGTATTCCTTGAAAATACTCACAAAATTGCCTCTCTCCTGAGCTTCTCAAGTCCAAAAATCAAAAACGAAAGTCCAACACTCGAGCTGGTATTTTTCTGCCTAGAAATACCGCACTTGCGGTCCTCTTGTCGCTTTTGTGACGCCGCACCTGCGGAAATTCCATCACAGGTGCAGATTTCACTTAAAAATCCTGACCTCGCTCCTGCGGCCCCAAGACCGCATCTACGCCTATTGCAGGTGCGGGAATCCATCGCACCTGTGGCCATCCTTCGCACCTACGCCCAGCTGCCCACATCTACGATCCTTGCAGGTGCAGAAAAATCTTCGCACCTGCAGCTCCTGCCCAGCTCCTTCTTGGCCGCATCCGCGGATCCTTCTTCGATATTGCGGTCTTGCACTTGTGGTTCCCACTTCGTAGGTGCGGTTACACCAGTACCAGCAACTTCTGTTGCATTTTCTTAACTCCCATCAAGCCGTTAACCACCCAAAATCATCCCGAGGCCTCCGGATCAAACTAACAAGTCATATAACCCCGAACTTGGTCAAACCTTCGAATCACTCACGACAACCTCAAAACACCAATTACATCCGGATTCAAGCCTAAAGAACTTCTAAACTTCCAAATTCCACAAACGACGCCAAAATCTATCAAACCACGTCCGATTGACCTCAAATTTTACACACAAGTCAAAAATGACACCACGAACCTATTCCAACTTCTAGAAATCTAATCCGGCCCCAATATAAAAATTTCCACTGCCGGACAAAATTGCCAAAATTCCAACTTTCGCCAATTCAAGCCTAATTCTATTACGGAACTCCAAATCACATTTCGGACGCGCTCCTTAGTCCAAAATCACCTAACGGAGCTAACGGAACCATAAAAATTCAAATCCGATATCATTTTCCCACAAGTTTACATCCGATCGACTTTTCCAACTTAAGCTTCCAATAAAGAGACTAAGTATCTCAATTCACTCCAAAACCACTCCGAACCCGAACCAACCAACCCAGTAAGACATAATACAGTTATAAAGCACAAAAGAAGAAGAATTGGGGGAAACGAGGCTATAACTCTCGGAATGACCGGCTGGGTTGTTACATCCTCCCCCTCTTAAACAAACGTTAGTCCTCGAACGGGTCTAGAACCATACCTGAAGTTTCAAACAGGTGTGGATATCTGCTCCGTATCTCCCGCTCGGTCTCCCAAGTGGCCTCCTCCATAGGCTGACCTCTCCACTGCACCTTCAGTGAAGCTATATCCTTTGACCTCAACTTCTGAACCTGCCGCTCCAAAATGGCCACCGGCTCCACATCATAAGTCATATCACTATCCAACTGAACCGTGCTGAAATCCAAAACATGGGATGGATCACTGATATACTTCAGGAGCATAGAAATATGAAATACTAGATGCAGACACAACAAGTTAGGTGGCAAGGGAAGTTGTAAGCCACCTTCCCTATCCTCTGAAATACCTCCAAAGGCCCAATGAACCGGGGGCTCAACTTGCCCCTCCTCCCAAACCTCATAACACCCTTCATGCATGCTACTTTCAGCAGAACCTTCTCCTCAACCATGAAAGACACATCATGGACCTTCCTGTCAGCATAGCTCTTCTGCCTAGACTACGTCGTGTGAAGCTGCTCCTGAATCAATTTCACCTTGTCTAATGCATCCTAGATCAACTCTATCCCCAAGAGCCTAGCCTCACCTGGCTCAAACCATCCCACTGGATATCTACACCGCCTCCCATATAAAGCCTTGTACGGAGCCATCTGAATGCTCGACTGATAACTATTGTTATATGCAAACTCCGCAAGCGGCAGAAACTGGTCCCATGAACCACCAAAATCAATGACAAAAGTGCGTAACATGTCCTCCAATATCTGGATAGTACGCTCGGACTGTCCGTCCATCTGAGGGTGAAGGGTTGTGCTCAACTCAACCTGAGTACCCAACTCTCGCTGCACGGCCCTCCAAAACTGCGATGTAAACTGTGTGCATCTATCCCAAATGATGGAAACTGGGACACCATGAAGGTGAACAATCTCTCGGATGTAAATCTCAGCCAATCGCTCTAAAGAGTAAGTAGTACCAACTGGAATGAAGTGCGCAGACTTGGTCATCCGATCCACAATCACCCAAATAGCATCGAACTTCCTCGAAGTCCGTGGGAGCCCAACTACGAAATCCATGGTGATTCGCTCCCACTTCCACTCTGGGATCTCTAACTTCTGAAGCAAGCCACCCGGTCTCTAATGCTTATACTTAACCTGCTAACAATTGAGACACCGAGCCACAAACCCAACTATATCCTTCTTCATCCTCCTCAACCAATAGTGTTGTCTCATATCCTGGTACATCTTCGTGGCACCCGGATAAATGGAATACCGCGAGCTGTGGGCCTCCTCAAGAATCAACTCCCGAAGCCCATCCACATTGGGAAAACATATACAGCCCTGCATTCTCAACACGCCATCATCATCAATAGTCATATCTCTAGCATCACCTCGCCGAACCCTGTCCTGGAGGACGAGCAGATGGGGGTTATCATACTGACGTGCTCTGATACGATCATAAATATAAGACCTAGAGACCACACAAGCCATTACCTGACTCGGCTCGAAATATCCAATCTGACAAGATGGCTAGCTAAGGCCTGAATATTCAATTCCAAGGGTGTTTCTGCTGCTGAAAGATACACTAAACTCCCCAAAATCTCTGTCCAACGACTCAAGGCATCGGCCACTACATTGGCCTTCTCGGGATGGTACAAAATGGTGATATCATAGTCCTTAAGAAGCTACAACCACCTCCACTGATGCAAGTTAAAATCCTTTTGTTTGAACAGATGCTGCAATACCCGATGATCAGTTAAATCTCATAATGGACACCGTACAAATGGTGCCACCAAATCTTTAAGGCGTGAATAATAGCTGCTAACTCAAGGTCATGGACAAGATAGTTCTTCTCATGGGTCTTCAACTGGCGTGAAGCATAAGCAATCACTCTACCCTCTTGCATTAGAACACACCCAATACCGATCCGTAAGGCATCACAATACACTGTGTAAGAACAAGAAGCTGATGGCAGGACTAGAACTGGAGCTGTGGTCAAAGTTGAGCTTCTGAAAGCTCTCCTCGCACTCATCCGACCACCTGAATGGAGCACCCTTTTGGGTCAATTTGGTCAACGGCGATGCAATAGATGAAAAACCCTACAAAAAATGACTGTAATAGCCCGCCAAACCAAAAAAGCTCCTAATCTCCGTGGCTGAGGACGGTCTAGGCCAACTCTGCACCGCCTCTATCTTCTTTGGATCCACTTGAAAGATGGAGGGTGGAGTCTCCCAAACCTCTACAATCGACGCTGCTCATCATCAGGCATGACAGGAACCACATAGTCCTGAGCAGCTACAACCGGCTAGGCTGGTGGTGCCCCAAGTGTTTGGAATCCTTGTACCACCTGCTCTAGTTTGCGGGCGGCGGGAGTCTGAGCACCTCCCCCAGCTTGAGAAGTGGCTGCTGCGGCCGGAACAGAGATCGCCTGAGCAAGACTGGTACACGCGGTCAGAATCTGAGCTAAGGCCTCCCGAAGGTCTGGAATCACAATAGGCACAGGTGGTGCCTGAGTTGGTCCCACCGGCTCATCCACAATTGGAGCCTGCTCCTGAACTAGGGAAACTAGTGGATCTGCAGGTACTACCCTAGCTTTGGTAAGAGATGCACCTCTGCCCCTACCACGACCTCTACCGCGACCTTGGCCTCTCGCGGCCCTGACTGGTGGTACTGGTGGATGTCCCTCTTGCCCCGTAGCACGCGTCCTCACCATCTGTGAGAGAATTAGAACAATAAAAATTTAGTTACCAGAATCAAAAGATTCGCACGACAAGAATTCAAGAATGTGAAGTTTCCTAAGGGTTCGGGAGCCTCTCGAAGATAAGTACAGACGTCTCCGTACCGACCCGCAAGACTCTACTAAACCTGCTCATGACTCGTGAGACCTATGTAACCTATGCTCTGATACCAACTTGTTACGACCCAAAACCTAACCCGTCGTGATGGCGCTTATCATGATACTAGGCAAGCCGACATTTCCAAAACACTTTCAGCATTTAACAAAAATGAATTAAGACATTTAAAATAACCGCAGTTTTTCATAAAAACTGAGTAAAATCCAAAAATATAAATGCGAAAAAATAACCCGGCATCGGGGTGTCCCTGAGTCATGAGCATCTAGATATCCAGTTTAATACAAACAGTGTCTAAGTATCAATAGAGAAAAGAGAGAAAACATAGAAGGAGAGACAAGGTCAGCGGACGCCGATAGCTACTTTGTAGTCTCTGATACTTGATCGCGCACGAACTCAACGACCTCCGTGATCAAACACATCTGGATCTGCACATGAAGTGTAGGGTGTAGCATGAGTACAACCAACTCAGCAAGTAATAAAAAAAATTAAAGAACTGAGAAGGTAGTGACGAGCTATACAATACAGTTCATTTTCAATAATTCCAGCAAAGAGTAGATATGCTTTCAAATCCGGCAGTTCAAGTCAAATCAATTTATACAGTTATAGTGCAGGTAATCCGGATATAGAATCTTTGAAAAGTTTCACAACAATGACAGATAACAACTAAGTGCATCAACAAATAAAAAACAAGTACAGCCTCTTAGGGCAACAGACACTCAACTGGTCACAACAGCTCAATCACTCGGCTCTCAGCCCTCAGTACTTACACTCAATAGGTACCTGCGCTCACTAGGGGTGTGCGGGCTCCTTTCAGCCCAAGCGTTATATCGCTGCGGCGTGCAGCCCGACCCAATCATATAAGTAGCCATAAGGCTCGTTGCGGAGTGCAACATGATCCACAATCCATAAATAGCCATAAGGCTCATTGCGGCATGCAACCCGATCCATATACCCTCACATATCTCACAACTCGGCACTCAGGCCCTACCTCAGTCACTGACCTCTCCAGCCCCTCGGGCTCACAGAATATCACAATAATCAGCCCAAATAAAGAATACAACAAGTATCAACAAGAAATGAGAGGGAACAGAGATATAAAACACAAGTAAGACTGTGACTGAGTATAAGACAGAAATTAGCAGTCAATCCAATAAGTACTCGACCTCTACAGGTCCCAACAGTGATAACATATGGCCTAAGCATGGTTTCTAACATGAATGGCAGTCAAATTTCTAGAAGACAGAGGGAACATAAAATTAACAATGAGCTATTCGACTTTACAATCTCGCGGGACGGACCAAGTCACAATCCCCCACGGTGCACACTCACACGCCCGTCACCTAGCATGTGCGTTACCTCCAAACACTCACATCATACCAATCCTCGGGGTTTCATACCCTCAAAACTAGATTTAAAATTGTTACTTACCTCAGACGCTCAAAAATCCTACTCCACAATGCCTTTGCCCATCGAATCAATCTCCAAACGCTCCGAATCTAGCCATAAGCAGTACGAGATAATCAATATTGGTTAAAAGGATCAATTCCACAAGAAAACTACTAAAATATAGCCCAAAAACCGAAATCGACTCAACTTTGTCCCTCGGGCCCACATCTCGAAACCCAATGAAAGTCACAAAACCCGAAAGCCTGCTCACCAACGAATCTAACCATACCAAATATCTAAAAATCCGACCTCAATTTCCCCTCCAAAACCCCAAAGTTCACTCTCCAATTCCTAAGCCCTAAACCCCCAAATTTTCAACTCAAATCCCTAATTAGGTGATGAAGGAAGCCATAGATTCACAAAATTTAGAACAATCCGGATTAGAATTACTTACCCCAATGTTTTCCTTGAAAATCCTTGAAAGATCGCCTCTCTCCCGAGCTTCTCAAGTCCAAAAATCGAAAATGAAAGTCCAACCCTCGAACTGGTGTTTTTCTGCCCAGAAATACTGCACATGTTGTTCTCGTGTCGCTTCTGCGACGCCACACCTGCGAAAATTCCATCGCATGTGCGGATTTCACTTTAAAATTCTGACCTCGCTCTTGCGGCCCTAAGACCGCATCTACGCCTATCGCATGTGCAGGAATCCATCGCACATACGGCTATCCTTCGCACCTACGCCCAGTTTCCCGCATCTGCGACCCTCGCAGGTACGGGGAAATTTTCGCACCTGCGGATCCTGCCCAGCTCCTTCTTGGACGCATTCGCGACTCCTTCTTTGCTTCTGCGGGCTCGCACTCTGCAGGTGCGGTTATACCAATAGTAGCAACTTCAGTTGCATTTCCTTAAATCCCATCAAATCGTTAACCACCCGAAATCACCCCGAGGCCTCTAGGACCTCAACCGATCATACCAACAAGTCATATAACCCCATGCAAATTTAGCCAAACCTTCGAATCACTCAAGACAACCTCAAAACACCAATTATACCCGGATTCAAGCCTAAAGAACTTCTAAACTTCCAAATTCCACAAACGACGCGGAAACCTACCAAACCACGTCCGATTGACCTCAAATTTTACACACAAGTCAAAAATGACACCACGAACCTATTCCAACTTCCAGGAATCCAATCTGACCCCGATATCAAAATTTCCAATGCTGGCCAAAATTGCCAAAATTTCAACTTTCGCCAATTCAAGCCTAATTCTATTACGGACCTCCAAATCACATTCCGGACGCGCTCCTTAGTCCAAAATCACCTAATGGAGCTAACGGAACCATAAAAATTCAAATCCGATATCGTTTTCCCACAAGTTGATATCCGGTCGACATTTCCAACTTAAGCTTCCAATTAAGAGACTAAGTGTCTCAATTCACTTCACAAACACTCTGCACCCAAACCAACTAACCCGGTAAGACATAATACAGCTGTAAAGAACAAAAGAAGCCGAATTGGGAGAAATGGGGCTATAACTCTCGAAATGACCGGTCGGGTCTTTACAGAAACCCTCCACACAACAATATAGGGATAAGACATCCGTAGATTGCTCCGTGGGTCATAACCCACCTGCCTAGCCTCAAACTAATATCTTTCTATATCCTTTAGCAGCCACAATTACAATGCAATCACTTAATCTTCCCGAGTCTGAGCTTATCAAAAGGACATGAGAATCTAATTTGTTCCACAATTAAACAACATGAAAGATCCTTCAACACATAAATTGTGACAGACACCAAGCACCCAATAGCCCATTTTTCATCATATTCAAGCCACATGAACACATCTCACTGTCATACCATACTCATCACGTAGCCAATCAACCACTCATCGAGCCATAGATCACAATCATAGGGACACTACCGAACATATAAGTCCAAAAGCGTATACTCGCACATCTGAAACTACCAAGCCTAAGTTGTGGTCTAAACCTGGCCTCAAGTCCTCTAGACTCGGCCATCACCACAACATAAAAAACACATCTTGTACCTCATTCATAGAATCACAGGCCGTCGATGCACAACTGATACTGAGCGTTCACATACGCATTCGAGTGAGTGGAAGAAATTCAAGGAGGTACGCTTCAAAATGAATCAACGTCGCACTATAAGGAAAGAAAGGTGGGAAGTTTATCCTAAATGCCATGTAGCCTCTCGAAGATAAGTATGGACGTCATCATACCGATCCGCAAGACTTTACTAGACACTTGCTCATGACTTGTAGAACCTATGAACCTAGGGCTCTGATACCAACTTGTCACGACCCACAATCCAACTAGCCATGATGGAACCTAACCTCACCCGCTAGGTAAGCCAAATAACACAATCTGATTCAATTAATATTTAACTGACTCTAGTAAACTCCCTAAGGACTGGTAGTACAAATCACGAGCATCTAAGATTCAGAATTTACAAAACTGGTGTGAAATAAAATACATCATCTGTTTTAAAATATATGAACAGATTTTTAAATCTAAAGCTACCAAGATCAAGAGGCAACTATGACCGGAACACAGGTACATCTCCAATGCCATCTCCCTCCATACACAACAACATCAGCATCCAAAATCTGCATACAAGGTACAAAAGTGTAGTATGAGTACAACCGATCCCATGTACTCAATAAGTAACAAACCTAACCTTAGGTTGAAAGTAGTGAAGAGCTTGTACGAAGGTCAGAGTCCATACCAATATCCAGTAACAATGCATAACAATATAATTAAAGTAACACAGGTAATAACTCAATGATAAAATGCTCAGCTCGTTTACAATTCCACAAAATAAATATTTTCTTTTCAATTATAACGGTAAAACTCAAATCTTTTGCCGAAATCACCGAAAATATGTGTAAGTCTGAAATCTGTGATTTTTCTCAAAAACTTTAACAACATATAAGAAATTTCATTATCAGATGACATGAGGAAAAATGCTTCTTTATGCCTACAAATCAAGTATGCATGTCTAATGCAATGCAACACAGTGATTAACTTATGTACTCACGCTCTTAGAGTATTCAATATCACTGTCTCGTATTTCCATCATCACGATCATTATTCAGCACACTCAGTCACTCAGCACTATACAGGGCAGATCCATCCCAAATATAAATAAATAAGGCAACTCCATGCCCTGGGAAGATCCATCCTGAATATAAATATCAAGTGCGCTCACTGTGTGGAGTGCAGACTCCGGAGGGAATCCTTCAGCCCAAGCACTATAATCCACATGGACAACTCACGTGCTACACGGACAACTCACGTGCTGCACGGACAACTCGCGTGCTATAGTATCAATATCTGGATCCGCACGAATAACTCACGTGATGCACGGACAACTCACATGCTATAGTATCAATATCTGGATCCGCACAGACAACTCACATATTGCACGAACAACTCACGTGCTATAATAACCCAATCTGGCTTGTTGCGGCATGTATCCCGATCCCATAATAATAAATTATATAAAGCCAATATGGCTTGCTGCGGCGTGCAGCCCGATCCCATAAATATCCTCACAATAAGGCCTTCGGCCTCACTCAGTCATCAATCTTTCCAGTCTCTCGAGCTCAAAATATCGTGAAAATCAGCCCAAAAATAATAATATGATGTATCAATAATTAGCAACAAAGACTGGGATATGATATGAAATGAATGAACATGACTGAGTATGAAATTATAATTTAAACAAATAATTCAACAATAATAGGACCTCTGTTTGTCTCAATAATAACGACATATAACCTCATCATGATTTTAATATGATTCTCAGCTCAATTTCTTTAACACATGAAAGTACATGGATAATGACAAGATTATTTGATTACAAAATTCTACGGAATCAATTACGTCATAAATTTCCACGGTGCACGCCCACACACCCGTCTCCTAGCATGTGCGTCACCTCCAAACAATTTATATAACACATAATTCAGGGATTCATACCCTCAGCTCCAAGTTTAGAAATGTTACTTACCTCAAACCGTGCAATTCTTTATTCCAATAAGCCTTTTCCTCTAGATTCGACATCCGGACGCCTCGAATCATGTCCCAAATAATTCGATACAATCAACACGAGGTGTAGGAATCAATTTCATATGAAAATACTAAATTTCACAATAAATCTAAAAAAGTCAACAAAAACTCAACAGTGGGGTTCACGTCTCGGAAGCAGACAAAAGTTACAAAATATGAACGCTCATTCAACCACGAGTCCAACCATACTAAATTTACCAAATTCCTACATCAACTCGACCTTCAAATCCTCAAATCTTATTTCTAAATCCCTAGGCCCAAATTCTCAAATTACACCTCAAAAATACGTAATCTAGTCGGAATATTCGATAATAATTCAATATTATTTACTAACAATGATCACAAGTGACTTACCTCAAGATTTCCCGTGAAATTTCTCTAAAAAATCGCCCCAAGTCGTGTTCTTTCACCCAAAAATGTTGAAATGAGCTAAAAAACAAAACTGCTCGATAAAAATACTAATCTAGTCGCTAAAAGTCCATTTCCGTCACTAAAGATCCGCACCAGAATCTACTTGCACCAGTAATTTATTGTTTCACTAAAAAGGCTCTAACTCCATCATACAAACTCGAAATTCTAGTTTCTATGAGTCACAAATAATACTATGAACTTAGTCGTTCAATCGAAACTCAATTCATAGCTCATTTGCTCAATGCGATACCAATTTCGCTCGTTAAACAATTAACTCATGATTCACTCTAAAAACCCAATCGCGACTTGATGAAATTAGACCAAACATTCCAGATCATTCCTATAATTCATTATCAAACTCACGGAAGTCTCAAAATCAAATTTCGATCTCTAGAACTAAAAATGGACCTTTGAATCATTACATGCTTATTCTCAAAACACCAAACTCTTCCAAAAATTCTTCCAAAACTCATTTGAGCCCCATGAGACCCCAACCAAGTATACTAACAAGTCTCATAACATGACACGAACTTAGTCGATGCCTCAAATTATATTAAACAACACTAAAATACGAACCGCACCACAATTCAAGCTTAATAAAAGCTAACGAATTCCAAATTCTATATTTAATGCCGAAACCTATCAAATCAAGTCTGATTAATCTCAAATTTTGCACACAAGTCATACATGATATAACAGACCTATCAAAATTTCCAGAACAGGATTCCGACCCCATTTTCAACTTTCGCCATTTCAAGCCAAAATCATCTATGGACTTCCAAATAAATATCCGGACATACTCCTAAGTCCAAAATCACCATATGGAGCTATTGGAACAATCAAAACTTTATTCCGGAGTCGTTTGTACAAAAGTCAAACTTCGGTCAACTCTTTTCATTTAAGCTTCTACACAAGGATTGTTCTTTCAATTTAATCTTGAATCATCCGAAAACCAAAGCCGACAATTCACACAAGTCATAATACACATTACAAAGCTTCTCAAGACTTCAAATTGTTGAGTATGATGTAAATGCTCAAAAGGACAAGTCGGGTCATTACAACTTCCATAAATATGGTTATTTTGCATAAATAATTTAACTAAAGAGGTCAATTTTCCAAATTCCTTAGGAATCAGACCAACTAAATGGTTCGATGAAAGATCAAGTCCTAAAAGCACTTTGAGGTTTCCAATCTCTGGTGATATCTTACCACTGATGTTATTTCTGGCTATCCGCAAATCAGTCAAATTCTTGCATTTCCCTCAGTAGTTGCTGCTGAGTTCACCATCAAATCATTTTCGCCCAAATCAATGAACTGAAGCTCTGGATAGATGCCAAAAGCTTCAGATAAATTCCCAGTGAAACTATTGCTATTAAAGAGAACCCTTTTGAAAATCGAGCACTTTCTCAAGCTTCGTAGTATTGGCCATTTCAGCTTATTATTACTCACCACAAAGTTCTCAAATTTTCCACCTTTACAAATCTGCTCCGGCAAATGGCCCGAAAACTGATTATAATTCACTAGCATCCCAACCAAGTTATCCAACTAAGCAAGTTCTTTTGGAATGGAACCAGAAAGCTTGTTGAAACTGACAAACAGTCTTTGCAAGTTTCTCAAATTGCCAAAGGAAGCAAGAATTGAACCAGTAAGCAGAATATCGCCAATGTCAGGTCAGAGAGGTTTTTCAGATTCCCCAACTCTATAGAAATGAGCCTAGAGAGTTTGTTGGTATGGAGAAATAGTTTTTGCAAGTTTCTTAAATTCCCAAAGGTACCAGGAATTGAACCAGTAAGCTGATTTTTGGCTAATTCCAGATGAGTTAATGTCTCATTATCCATGAAAGTAAATACCAATGAAAAGATGGTTAGGGATTACATTTCTAATCAATTGGCCCAGCCTACAAGTGGTGGAAATTATAGACAAGCCATTCAAGAGTTGTATAATCTTCGCGGTCCCAAGAAGAAACAGTCGTTAGAAAATCGCAACTCCGTCGGCCAAAAAATATGTATGTTCCTTAATTTGTCGTATAAATAGTATAACACACATAATTGGTCGAAAGTAACCATAAAATACGAACTTTATTTTACTTGTTAGTTGTTAGTTGTCACGCCCCAACCTCGGGAAGTGTGACCGGCGCTCAACCGAGTAAACCCGATCGAGAAAGCCTGTTAAATACTTTCTACCCCACTTACCCATGATCAAGAAAGAAAAAAAAGATATGATTTCATTAATTAAACAGTGGAAAGTTCATACATATAATATTAAATCGTTTCATTAGCTATTTCGTCTTTAAGTCTCAGAATACACATACACTTATAGTCTGAGTAGAACAAGTGATCAAACACAACATAACTTGTTTAACATTCCCAACACCCGTATATAAACCATATAGTGTCTACGGAGCCTCTAAAGATACAAAAGAGTGTAAAGAAGGTGCCGGTAATAAGGCCCCGGCTATACCTCAAAAATTACAATAATATAAACAAAAGACATATTACATGACCCCGGAATGAAATGGGGCTCACCGAGTCCTCTAAGAAGAGGATGCAACACCTATCTCTGATCAACACTGTCTGCTATGGAACCACCTACATCCATTTAAAAATGCAGCGCCTCCGGCAAAAGGGGCGTTAGTACTGTCGAATAGTATTCGTATGTATAGTTAAATACCATCTCAATAGAATGAATAATAATACAAGGAAAACAGTCAAGAATTCAATACGAGCTTCAAATAACATTAAAACATCAAGTTAAGGATCACATAGATTTTCAAGTCAACTTATTATTAGGTTGGATGGGTTTTAGTGCCAATATACCACAGTCCATAATACCACCGTGTTCTTATACAGAGTCCGATCTCGGCCTGATCGGCTAAGCCATCTCATTTGAGATATCAACCATGTTCATTATTTCATTCACAATACCACCGTATTATTACATGGAGTCTGATCTTGGCCCAATCGGCTAAGCCATCTCATTTGAGACATCAACCATGTTCATAATTTCACTTACAATACCACCGTGTTGTTACACGGAGTCTGATCTCGACCCGATCGGCTAAGCCATCTCATTCGAGACATCAACTATTTCAATCGATCATCTTACTTCGTATTCCTTTCCCATCTTTTCAGCACATTGGCAGAATTGGCTTTAATTATAAAGTCGTTCTTGGCACTTTTCCTTATTTCATAATTCAAGTTCTTTTTCACAATCCAACATTATTATTATTATCATCAATAACAACACAGTTTTCATTCAAGACTCTTGATTTCACATGTGAGCAATTTAGAATTCAAGACAAGTAGAGGCTTTTCACACAATTTGGCATAACAGTATTTAATCGAATTTGACTTGGAGTCTAGGCCTATTAGCACATATTCTAAGTCTTGAACATTTTCCCAGATGACGAGAAAACATGATGAAATCATGGGAATACATATTACACACATATTTGCAAAGCAAGCACATTCGGAATAGCAATTTTTAGGACGTTCAATTTGGGGACTTACGTCGATTGCATGAATACTGTGGGATTCAATTCTAAGAACGGGGAGGGGGGTTAGCCAACATACCTCAATTGAGTCTCTTAAAACTCTAAGACGTTCCGGAATATTAGCAACTTCAATCTATTTTAGCAATATAGCAAAATTGAACCCAAAATTAGGAAAACGATCATAATTCTAGCTCACTTGAGCATTCTATCAAACACTATGTGTGTACTAAGGTTTTATGGCCCTTTTTATGAAAGACTCCACCAACCCACACCCCATTCTTTTCTATCTTTAACTCACAACCTCCCCACATACTTTAGGAGCACATGCATGCAAGGTAAGCACACACATCCCCATGAATTACCTTACTAATGGCCCATTCTAGTTACATTTTGAAATTAAGAGTTTGGGTGATAGAATCTTACCTCTTAGGAAGAAGACCTAGGTTCCTCTCTTGATAATCTTCAAGGTTTTAAGCAAGAATTGAAGAGTAACTTGTTGAAGATCACTTTCTCCCTCTAGGACTCTCTCTCTCTCTCTCTCTCACTCACTCTAAAGTATTAGGTTTTGCTCAAAAATGCCCCTTTACATCTATTTTAACGAAGTAGGGTCGGGTTTTAAAAATCCAAAATGAAGCTCCGGAACAAGTTCTGTGGTCGCATATGCGACCGCATAATGGTTATGCGGTCCGCGCAATGACCGCGAAATTGGGGTGCCAAAACTAGAAGGGAACTGACCAGGTCTGCGGTCAATATGCCAAAACGGCACCACAAAACATTATTTTTCCTTTACTAAATTTTACGGGGCCTTACATTAATATGCCAATTTCACAAATCCAATTTATTGTGATTCAGCCACGTTGAAATATGTACAAGTACAACTGAATTATGTAGTTGGACAAAAGGCCCCAACTTCAGTTCTAGACCAACTCGATCCGAGACACCATTACTTCCTAATCTGTGCTACTAGTTAGCTATACCTTTGTGTATGGATTAAATAATCTGTAATATATTGTTTGCCTTTATATTTGGGGTTCGTGGCTTCTGCGCATATATTTTTCGGAAAATGACAATGTATATCCGCTCTCAAAATAATAGCCGAAAAAATGTAGTATATTTTTTGTGTATATATACATTTTGTATGTTATACGCAAAAATTATATAAATTTTATACACTTTTTTGGCTATCGAATATAAATAGTTTCTGATGCGGGATAAAAGTAAAAAATACCAATAAGAGCCCGTTTGGCCAGGCTGCCAAAAATTACTTATTTTGAAAAGTGTTTTTGTTCAAATGTGATTTTAAAAAAATACTTTTGCGAAAAAACAGTTTTGTGCTTGGATAATTCATATGAGTAGTGCTTTTTATAAGATCATTGTATTTGGTCAATCTTTCCAAAAAGTACTTTTAAGTATCAAATTATCAAAAAGGACAATAAAGATTCAGTTTGCAATTAGTATTATTAAAAAAAAAAATTAAATATTTCTTATTAAAGAATTAATTAAAATATAAAATATAAAGTAAAAATATTAATTAAAAATTCTAATCAATATAAAATATAATTATTCCAAAGCAATAACATTGAGTATCTTTTTTTTGGTAATTAATAACACTGAGTATCTAATATTACTTATTGTTCACATGATAATTTAAATATATCAAAATATACTATTCAATATAAATCAAAAAGTTACTCTTAGGAATAGGAGAAAGAGAATAAAAATATGATTGAAATAAAAGAGAGAAAAAAGGTATGGTAGAAATAAAAAGGAAAAGGAAAAAAAATATTAAATTAATGAGGAATAATTTGAAAATATAAATTTATTATAAGATTAATTTTGTCTTGAACAAATTAACTTTCTACTTTTGTTTCTTGGAAGAAGCTAAAATTTGTAGTTTCTCCACAAAAGCAGAAAAATTGATTGTTGCTCAGAAGTAATTTTTTTCATCGCTGAACATCTCAAATTTTTCAAAAAGTATTTTTTTGGATAAAAAAAGTACTTTTAGTCTCCCAAAAGTTTGGCCAAAGAGGCTCTAAGTAGTTTTGGGGTTTATGCACAGCTCATCGGCCTCCGAAAAATATGTGCAAAGCCTTTGCGAGGTTATGAATTCAAGTGCTGCACATTATTTTTCCTCTCCAGCTTTTTTCTTGTTCTTCCAGCTAACGGAACACCAAGAGGGCGAGGGTTGAAGTTATTATTGTACCTTTTCTCTTTTGCTTCTTAAACATTAGTGTAAAAATCAGCACTTTTTATGTAATTTCTTTTTTTTACATTATACAATTATTGAAGGGAAGACTGATACTTTTTGTGCGTGATGAGTAGTTTGGAGGTGGTGAACTGTTATGCAGCGCAATATGTGGTGAATCTTCAGTATTACAAACTGTCAGCAATAACACAGATAGAGATGAATGAGTGAAAGTTGTATATGTTGTATTGTGGTGATCTCCTTTTTATACAGTTGATTGGGAATTGAATCCCAGATTTACAAGTAAGGTGAAAGGAA
Organism: Nicotiana tabacum; assembly: GCF_000715075.1. NCBI lineage: Eukaryota > Viridiplantae > Streptophyta > Magnoliopsida > Solanales > Solanaceae > Nicotiana > Nicotiana tabacum. The sequence continues at coordinate 36,525,119 of NC_134091.1, forward strand.
AGACATTAAATTACAAAGATACAATCCTAATCCTAACATATTACAATCATAAAATAAAATCAGATCTTTAGAATAAAATCAAATCTGAAATCAAGCTACTGATATTGTTAGATATGATATTAAGCAACAGCTGATATTGTTCCTTTATGCCCCCTCAAGTTAGGGTAAGTGTCAACGACTCCTAACTTGATGAGATTCCGTTGAAACGATGCAGCGAGTTGATCAGCAGAGTGAACATGAACAATGTTGATGCGATTTTTATGAACTTGATCACGAACAAAGTGAAAGTCAATGAATACTGGGTTTTGGCAGAGATAAGTGGTGCCGATGTTGTCGCAGTAAACTGGTGGAGTAGTGGAAATAGGAACATAGAGTTCAGACAACAAATTCATAATCCAATTTCCTTCGGCAACGACTCCAGCAACTGCTCTATATTCTGCTTCGGTGGATGAACGAGCGACGGAACGTTGTTTCTTGGAGGATCAACTAATGGGATTTAAACCAAGATCAATGAGATAAGCAGAAGTGGATGATTGATCAGTGAGATCACCTGCCCAATCAGCATCAGAATAAATGTGGAGTGCATGATTAGATTGTTTCTTGAAGAAGAGGCCATGTGTTATTGTCTGTTTTAGATAGCGTAGAACACGTTTGACAGCAGTCCAATGAATTATAGTTGGACGATGCATAAACTGAGAAAGCTTGTTCACAACATAGCTTATGTCAGGGCGTGTGAAAGCTAAGTGCTGCAATTTGCCAATAGCAGAACGATATTGCTTTGCATCAGTGAGAGGAGAGCCATCATCCAACTTAAGTTGCGTGGAGGTAGATAGCGGAGAATGAACAACTATGCTTTCTTCCATTGAAAACTCTTTGAGCACATATGAGATGTAGTTAGATTGGGAAAGGATCAAACCATATGCATTTGAAAGGACTTCAATACCCAGAAAATAATGCAGTAGCCCAAGGTCCTTTAGAGAAAAGCGTTTAGATAAGGCATCCTTGATATTGTTGATAGCTGTCTCATTATTTCCCGTCACTACAACGTCATCAACATAAACAAGAAGATATAGCGCTATACCCATTGAGTGAAAGATAACATGGAACTATCATACTGAGAATTTTTAAAACCAAGTGAGACAAGAAAGTCCTTGAGTTCATTATACCACACACGTGGGGCTTGATTGAGCACATAAATGGCCTTTTGAAGGCGACATATGTAATTTGGATAGTCTGGATGTTCAAAACCTTTTGGTTGCTTCATATATACATCTTCTTCAAGATGACCTTGAAGGAAAGCATTATTGACATCTAGTTGATGAAGGGGCCAACCACAACAAGTGGCAAGAGATAGCACAATGCGTACTATTGTTGGCTTGACTACAGGACTGAAAGTGGAATGAAAGTCAACACCGGGACGTTGTGTAAGTCCCGTGGCAACTAACTGCGCTTTGTAACGATCAATAGAACCATCAGCCTTCTGTTTTATACGAAAGATCCATTTGTTGTCAACAATGTTGCGCCTAGGATCAGGAGGTATGAGCTCCCAAGTTTTTTTTGAGCAAAGCGTCAAATTCCTCTTCCATGGCCAAACGCCACTTTGGATCCTTGGATGCCTGCTTCACAATGGAAGGTAGGAGAAGAGAAGGTAGGGTGGCCATATAGTCAAAGACACGTTTATGTTTGAAGATGTTATTTTGTGATCGAGTAGTGATATGTGTAGGTGAAGGGTGAGGTGGACGCGAAGTCCAATTAGAGGGGAGGGAACTAGTTGAGGAAGAAGAAGAAGAAGAAGAAGAAGAAGAAGAAGAAGAAGAAGAAGAAGAAGAAGAAGAAGAAGAAGAAGATTGAGGTAGAGTGACCTACCCTTGGAGACGTAGATGATGTTGACACTGGAGGTTCAGGAGAAGCATTGGACGCAGTAATTGGAGCACTTGTAGGAGCATCCATTTGTAGAGATGCATATTTATGGACTGAAATGGGAGGAATAAGATCAGATTGTGCAGGATCTTGGAAATTATTCGAGTTCTCCGATATTTCTGAGCTCTTTGATGTCGAAAGATTATGCCATAATATTCTGGAATTAGAATAATTGAATTTTGAAAAGATATTTTAATAATGAAAGGTGTTCTCTAAAAGATTTGACATCTCTGGAAAAATAAAGTTTGGATTTGACTGGATCAAAACATTGATGATTGTGATATTGTATTGAAAAGCCAAGATAGACACAGTGTTGATCTGGGTTCTAATTTATTTTTGGAATATGGCTTCAGCCATGGGTAACAGAGACAACCAAAATTACAAATTAATTTGAAATTTGGTTGTTGTCCAAAAAAGCTTGGTAAGGAGAATATCTATTTTTGGAATTTTTGAAAGAGGGAAATCGATTAATTAAGTAAACAGCTGCTTGAACGGCAAAACTCCAAAATGAAGGCGGCAAAGATGCTTGGTGGAGTAGTGTTCTAGCTGTTTCAATGATATGTCGATGTCGACATTCAACCAAAGCTACTCGCTGAGGGGTATAAGGAGAAGAAATTAGGTGTTGAATTCCATTGATAGCTAGAATGGGTTTGAGAGCTTGAAATTCTCCTCCACCATCAGAATAGAGAGTGAGAAGTTTGGTCTGAAAGTAATTCTCAATTAATGGTTTAAATTCTGAAAAGTCTTTTGAGACATCACTTTTATTTTTGAGAGTATAAAGTCGTGTGTATCTTGTGAAATGATCAACAAAATTAATATAGTATAACTTTTTATCAAAGGAGAAAACTGGAGAATGACCCCACACGTCAGTGTAAAGAATATGAAGTGGTTTAGAACTAAGTAAATATGAAATAAAAAAGAGATGTCTGTGGCTTCTATTCTAATTGCAAGAATTACAAAAGTCTAACTTGGATACATTGGAATAAGGCAAGTGACAACTATGTAGGATAAAATTAAAAAGGCGGTTATTTGGATGTCCTAATCTTTGATGTCACAGTGTAAGAGAAGGAGTGATACTAGCTGAATGAGTCTTTGGTGGATTGGCTTGAAGTGCTTGCTCTGTAGTTGGCCACTCGTACAAGTCGTCCCTATTCTGGCCGTATAGCAATGGTGCCCCCGTTTTCAGTGCCTTCACAACAAAAGAAAAAAGAAAAAAACTCAATAGAAGTTTGATTTTGTTGACAAAACTTAGAGACAGAGATCGGATTCTTTTTAATAGAGGGTGCACATAGAATATTACAAAGGAAAAATGAAGAGTTGGGAGTTTGAAGAATAGATAATCATGTTTGTGTAATCGGGGTCTTATAATCGTTACCCATTGAGATGTCATGTGGTTTGACTAAAGTCTGTGGATCAACAGTGATATGGTGAGAGGCTCCGGTATCTAGGATCCAAGGGTTGGTGTTGGTCATGGTTCGAGTAGCATAATGCGTCTTAGCTTCAAAGTAATTGTGAGACTTGGATTTGCATACATTTTCCACATGCCCAAACTTTCCATACAATTGGCACTGTATTTGTGGCTTGGAGTTAGATGGAGGACGCCAAGGTGATGGAGAAAATCCATTGATGTTTATGAAATTCTTGTTCAAGTGAAGACTATTGAAGGGCATCCCAGATTGACACCATTTGCATGATGGCTTGGGACCAAAACTCTGATTGTTGTTCTGTGGTGTTGTCCGTTGATTAACCTGGGCCGTGATGGGGGTTGCTACATTTTTTTGTTCCTCATGTTTGAGGAAGGTTTCATGGCCAGAAAGTTTATCAAAGAGTTCTTCATATGTGATTGGGGTGTCACGTGCCCGAATCGCAGCACTAATCTCGCGATACTCTAGTCCTAAACCGCTGAGGATTTTGATTACAAGTTCTTCATTACTGATAGGTGCTCCAGCCAGTTGCAAATTCATTAGCGATAGAACGGACATCATGAAGATATTCAGTAATTTTCTTATGATCTCGTGACACTTTGCCAAGGATGTCTCTCAGACTGTACATGTGCGCTTGGGATTTATTTGCATAAGTGATATGCAAATGATCCCATGCTTCTTTAGAGTTGGCAGCAGTAGCGATCGATGGAGCAATGGTGGGACCGACAGACGCCATGAGAGCATTGTGGATCATGCTATCTTGACGAAACCAGATTCGATACTCAGGATTTGGATCATCCTGATTATCTTTTCGTATGGTTTTTGGAGGGATGACAATCGTACCATCAAGATAATCAACAAGATCATACCCACACATGAGCGCGTAACCTTGAGTGCTAAAGTTACCGGAGCCCATAAGTTTTATAGGCAGTTGTGAAGCCGGGTTGAATTGAATAATCTGGTTGTTTTGGTTTGGAGAGGCATCAATGGCTTGAACTGTGGATGGTGAGTTTGAAGAGTTGGTGGCATGAGTTGCAGATTGAGAAGTTTTATCCATTGATATGAAGATGATCGACTGACTCGTTTGAGTGTTAAAGAGGCTCTGATACCATAACAGAGACAGAGATGAATGAGTGAAAGTTGTATATGTTGTATTATGGTGATCTCCTTTTTATACAGTTGATTGGGAATTGAATCCCAGATTTACAGATAAGGAGGAAAGACATTAAATTATAAAGATACAATCCTAATGTCACGACCCAAAATCCCACCACAGGCGTCGTGATGACACTTAGGCTCTAAGACTAAGTAAGCCGATTACAATTACAATTCAAGCCAATTTCTTTTTTAATAGATAATCGAAACCAAAAGCGCAAACAAATATAAAAACCTCCCAAGACTGGTACTACTGAGTCACGAACTCTAACTGAATTTATGAAATGATCTCAAGGATCGAATATACAATATTGTTCGAATAATAATTAATAGTACAATAAAATAGAAAGACTCCAAGGGACTGCGACAATCAAGCAGCTCTACCTTGAATCCTTGCGATCAACATACTAACTCTGCCCGAGTCCGATATCTCCAATACCTGGCTCTTCACAAAAATGTGCAGAAGTGTAGTATGAGTACACCACGGTCGGTCCCCAGTAAATATCAAGACTAACCTCGGTGGAGTAGTGACGAGGTACAGTCAAGACACTCGCTAATCAATTAACTTGTGCAGTGTAGCAGTATATAATAATAATAATAATAATAATAATAATAATAATAATAATAATAATAATAATAATAATAATAATAATAATAATAATAATAATAATAATAATAATAATAATAATAATAATAATAATAGAAATAAATGGCAATGATGGCAACAAGAATAAATAAATGATGTAAACAACAAGGCAACAAGAACCCCATAAATATTGCTCAAACGAATAAGGAACACAAATACAACCAATCAATCAAGTCCCTCAAATATACGTCTTTCCAATGTAAGTACTTCAAGTATAAATCTTTCAAATATAAGTTTTTCAATAAAAATCCTTAGAATATAACCTTGTCAATTAAATATATATTTCGAATATACTCCCTTCAAATAAATTTCTTTCAACTATAATTCTTTCAAATAATATTTTTAAAATATAATTCCTTCAAATAAAAGTCACCTTGTGACACCTCATTTCATAATCATAAAAAGACGCATCTCAACCCACTTCCATATTTTCACGGTACCTCGTGCCCATATTTCTATCACAACTCCACGGACAACTCACGTGCCAATAATATCAAAGTATATAAGATCTACATGATCAATTTATTTCCACTAAAGTGAGTTTATAATTTTTAAATCAAGTAAGAAATCAATAAAGAAAAGAATTTATTTTAGAAATCATTTGGGTGAAGAAAATAACATTGCACTTAAATTAAAGGATCAGATAAACTACTGATTTGGATGTAAAACTATTTAATTTAAAATATAATAATAATTTTTTTTATTTAAATCAACTCAATCATCGAAAATCAGTAAGAAAAACCAGAAATATACTTCTTTAGAGTCTCGTGCTAAAAAGCCAAAATCGACACAATATAAGTAGGAGCACAAAACACATAATAATAAAGTCAACTAGTACATCATGGAAGAAGACAAGTATTTATATATTAAATGAAAAAAATCACCTAAGACAAGAACATAAATAAAGAAATATCAACAGGGCACTCCCGAGTTACCGCCTCGTAGTCCCAAATCATAAATAAATTCACAATATCTTATTTCCTTATATCACCGCGGGAGCCTTCATATTTAAGTTTAAAGAAATTATTTTTCCCAAAATAGCATCCCACGTTTTAGCCACCCTTATCACACCGCATGACTTCTAGTAGTTCCCCTACTAGCCACGCGTTTCAAGCCACCCTTATCTCACCGCATGCGTTTCAACACCCTGACCTTATATCACTACATACATATCAATATCACAATATTTCACAAATCGCACCTCAAGTGCCCAAATATCACAGCATAATAAAACTTGCACCTCAAGTGCTCACATATCACAACATATCACAAATTGCACATCAACTGCTCAAATCTTACAACATATCACAAATTGCACATCAAGTGCTCAAATTTTATAACATATCACAAAGTGCACATCAAATGCTCAAATCATACAACATATCACAAATTGCACATCAAGTACTCAAATCTTACAACATATTACAAATTACACATCAAGTGCTCAAATATTACAACATATAATAAATTGCACATTAGGTGCCCAAGTATTACAACTTTCCACAAAAATCAACAATACATTATTTTTTTCACAATAAGAAGCCCACGGCTCGGCCATACTGCGCACAAAAAGCTTAACAAAATATCCGGGAGTGAAAACCTCAACAAAATAATATTTCACAATTTAACACTTCGCCTCAATATGATTCCTTTATAACTCAATACCAATTTCAACGACATGAACTGAAAAGTAATTCATCAAGGAACAACGCCTTCTTTAATCTAAATTTTTAGCAAATAGATTAATTCCTCCTTTTTAAAGTTATTTAATAAATTATTAGCAGATGGAAAATTCGTAATGAAATTATTTCCACCAAATGGAAACTCAATAAACACAGAATTCACATAAAAGACAAGTGGCAATCACACCAAATTATCATATAAAAACAACTTCGGCAAAGAAGGAAAAGAGGCATGACAAATAAGGGATTTAATAAGTTCCAATATTTTTTCAATTTAATACATAAGGGTGTATATGAATTTTAACCGATATAATTTGCACATATAAACCAAGTATGTACTCGTCATCTAGCGTACATGATTTTCAATCACACAATTTACACATAAGACTCAATGCCTAAGGGAAAATCTCCTCACACAAGGTTAGGCAAGATACTTATCTTTTTGAAGTTAGGCCGATATTCCAAAATAGCCTTCTTGCTTTAATTGACCTCCGGACGGCTCAAATCTATCCAAATTAATTGTATAACTTCATTAAAATTCATCAAAAATAACTATGGATAATAAAACATCAACTTAAAATTTTATTCTAAAAAGACAGTGCGGGGCCCGCCCTTCGGAACCAGTCAAAATTTTTACGAAATCCGAACACCCATTCCGACACAAGTTCAACCATACAAAAATTATCAAATTCCTATAACGGATCGCCCTTCAAATCTTAAATTAAAGTCTAGAGGATTTCTACCATTTTCAACCCAATTCACTAATTTAGTGATAAAAACAACAATAGATTCATGTAATTTAACCAAAATCAAGTTAGGAATTCTTACCCCAATGATTTCCTTGAAAAACACTTGAAAAATCGCCTCACCCGAGCTTCCTTGGTCCAAAAATGGAAGAATGAGATGAATTTGGACTTTAGTCTGCTGCCCAGGGTTTTGTTCTTCTCGTTCGCGAAACTCCCCTCGCGTTCACGATGAAACAATTCTTCAAAAGCCATTTTCAAACTCTTCTCAGACAGCCTTTAGTGTAATAGTCATACCATTTTGTACCAAACTCCAAATGATGAATGCTTTGACTTTCTAAAAACTATACTCCGAGGGCTATAACTTTTATTTGTTGCTCATCTCCCAATTCCTTATATATTGCGAGATATAAGCTTCCAAATTCAGCCCTATGCAACAGAGATTTCCAAATTCTTCCAGGACAGCCTATAGTGTATCCACCATAACTTTTGGTACACAACCCCAAACAACAAATGGTTTACCATTATCAAAACTAGACATAAAGTGCTACAAATTTTATTTTTGGATCATCTCCAAATTCCTTATAGATTGCGAGATATGAGCCTCCAAACTCAGACAACGAACAGTAAAATTTCCTTCTTCGCGAATGCGAGAGCCTCTTCACGAACGCGAAGAACAAAGTCCCAACATCAAAATCCTTCTTCGCGAATGCGAGAGGCTCCTCGCGAATGCGAAGAACAACACCAGAACCAGCAACCAGCAATATCAAAACACCCAAACTTGGTCCGGAACCACCCCGAATCAAATCTGAGGCCCCCGAGACCCCGTACAAACATAGCAGCAAGTCTCAAAATATATTACGGACTTACTCGAGGCCTCAAATCACATCAAATAACATCAAAACGATGAATCGCACCTCAAATCAAAATCTATGAACTTTGAACTTTCAAATTCTTTAACTTGTGCCGAAACATATCAAATCAATCCGAAATGACTTTAAAGTTTGCACACAAGTCATAAATGATATAATGAAGCTATTCAAATTTTCGGAATCGAAATACGACCTCGTTATTAAAAATTCCACCTTCGGTCGGACTTTCCAAAAATTTTCTATTTTCTAATTTTTGCCAAAATGCGTAGAATTGTCCTACGGACTTCCAAATCCAAATATGAATAGACGCCTAAGTCCGAAATCATCATACGAAGCTATTTCCATCATCGAAATTCCATTCCAGGGTTGTTTGCTCAAAAGTCAACTCTTCGGTCAACACTTTCCATTTAAGCGTCTAACAAGAATTGTTCTTTTAATTAAATTCTGAATCCTTCGAAAATCAAACTCGACCACACCCGCGGGTTATAATACATATTGCGAAGCTTCTCGAGACCTTAAGTCACTAAGCAGGGCATTAATTTTTAAAACGACAAGTCGAGTCGTTACATTCTCCCCCTCTTAAACATGCGTTCGTCCTCAAACGTGCCAAGAATTATTCCGATGACATTAAATTACTGAGTGCGTTATTTCACACATACTCACGGGTGATTCTACGTCACTGTAAATTTAATAGGGGTCCGACAACATCATCTCAGTGGAGATTATTTCTTTTATTCACACTTGTAAGCTTTAAAGCCAATTTCCCTACACTCTAATAAATTTCAAATTTCTCACATCAACACACGGTATTAGTCCCAACCAGTTGTAGCAATTCGTGCCTACACACACGTCATACACATGTCCATAACCACATCTCTTATCATAATAAATGTTTATAATTAATTCCAGTATCCTCAATTAATCTCATATTCACCAAAATCTCATTTCAACTTCTCGTTACACTGACAGCAATACGCCAGGCATGAATACCTCATAATTATTTACTCAAATTAATGAGTCACATTTAACGCCAACTGGGCACTCACTTCGTAGGTTAAAACTCAATAATTACAACACAATTATGGCTAAATATGCACAGACTACAAGAATTATCGAATAAGCCCATCAGAAATGACTCCCTATTAATACTATAGTACAAATTTAAACTTCACAAAGGGAGAATTTAAACTCATAAAAAATTTCACCACAAGGACCTTGTCCTTATACAACTTCCACCGTGGCTTGTATCCCGGTTTAAATTATTAACATCATATAAAAATGCGAGGATCTCGTCCTCAACTCCGAATCACAAGTATTTTGTGCATTGTGCCAACTGAAATTTTCAATTTCCTTTCTTTTTTCTTTTCGCTATATTTCGTAAACAGTTGTCATAACACATAATGAACCCTCATCCTGGTAGGGCATATAATTCATAAAATTAAAATCAATTATTTCGAAATCACATCAAAACCCACTGTAGTGAATACACGGGCTAACATCATCAAATCTCCCCAACAAGGATAACATATAAGTGGGTCACAAAGTTACGAAGCTTATCCATAAGCGGAGCATATTAGGAGGACTCCCCTCAAAATTCAGAACCGAATCAAATTAAGGAATATATCCTTTTATAACAGATCGGGATCATACCTATAGCGACACCGCCTGGTGTTGTGGCCTCAGCCACACCATAACAATTATATCAACGGGCTGGGCCTCCCCCTCTAGGGCGCCCTCTGCCCGCATGTCCTCCACCCCTAACTAGTTGTGCACGTAGAGTAGTAATTGCATTGGGGACCATAGCCTGAGTGTTCTGATGAAATCTGCCCCAAGTCTGGACAATCTCTCATGATGTACCTAGTATCACCACACTGATAACAAACCCTCTGCAGGTTCGGCTGCTCATACTGAGTCTAAGCCAGATAACTGAAATAACCATTATAGGAACCCCGTGCCGGTGGTGCATTAAAAGAACTTACTGGAGCACTCTGAGTATTCTGAAATTATTCTCATGACCCCGCTGATACTAAAATGTAGAATTATTAACGACGTGGGAATACTGCAAGTCCTAACACCATCCCATACAAATCTCAGCTCTTACTTATATACAAGTTTTGGAGAACCTTTTAATATCACATATATACATCTCAGGCCAAAACTGATATAACATATGACCCCGCAATCTGATCGTTGATAGTGGACTCCCCTCACTTGGCGTGAAGCCATAGGACACAGTCCGATGATGCACAATACTAACCTTCACCGCTCATACATCACCAGACATAAGACACATCAAGCAATTTATTGGGCGCATGTCATCCTCATGACAGACAAAATTGCTTCCTTGAGTGCCTTGGCTGCTAGTATGTACCCTTCGCTAAGTTGAAATCCCATACGAACTACATAATCTCTAATACCACCAACTATTTCAGATCTACATCCACCTCGTGAACCTACCACGATTGTGATGATTAGGCAATTAATTAAACCTTCTTAAGATCATACTTATCAACTAGATGTCAGAACTTGTTGCACCCCCATGTGCACAACTGAATGATCTTTGGATACTTCCGCATCCTCGATCTGGATGACATGTAGTAACAATGGTTGAAAAACCCTGGCTCCCTTATAAACCCTCTGTAGTATCACGAACCATTGGTGCATAGTTGATAATGAGTGTGCAATTTCATACATGAGTGGATGTAAAAGAACATAAGATATATACTTCAAGCTTAATAAATGTCGCACGATAAGGAATGAAAGAAGCGAAAATTTTCCTACTAGCTCTGTAGCCTCTCGAAGATAAGTACAGACGTCTCCGTACCGATCCGCAAGACTCTACTAAACTTGTTCGTGACTCGTAGAACCTATGAACCTAGAGCTCTGATACCAACTTGTCACGACCCAAAATCCCACCACAGGCGTCGTAATGGCACTTAGTCTCTAAGACTAAGTAAGCCGATTACAATTACAATTCAAGCCAATTTCTTTTTTAATAGATAATCGAAACCAAAAGCGCAAACAAATATAAAAACCTCCCAAGACTCGTACTACTGAGTCACGAACTCTAACTGAATTTATGAAATGATCTCAAGGATCGAATATACAATATTGTTCGAATAATAATTAACAGTACAATAAAATAGAAAGACTCCAAGGGACTGCGACAATTAAGCAGCTCAACCTTGAATCCTTGCGATCAACACACTAACTCTGCCCGAGTCCGATATCTCCAATACCTGGCTCTGCACAAAAATGTACAAAAGTGTAGTATGAGTACACCAATGTCGGTACCCAGTAAATATCAAGACTAATCTCGGTGGAGTAGTGATGAGGTACATTCAAGACACTCGCTAATCAATTAACCTGTACAGTGTAGCAATATATAATAATAATAATAATAATAATAATAATAATAATAATAATAATAATAATAATAATAATAATAATAATAATAATAATAATAATAATAATAATAATAATAATAATAATAATAATAATAACAATAGCATAAAAAATAACAATAACAATAATAATAATAATAACAATAATAATAATAATAACAATAATAATAATAACAATAATAATAATAATAATAATAATAATAATAATAATAACAATAATAATAATAACAATAATAATAATAATAATAATAATAACAATAATAATAACAATAATAATAACAATAATAATAATAATAATAATAATAATAATAATAATAATAATAATAATAATAATAATAATAATAATAATAATAATAATAATAATAATAATAATAATAATAATAATAATAATAATAATAATAATAATAATAATAATAATAATAATAATAATAATAATAATAATAATAATAATAATAATAATAATAATAATAATAATAATAATAATAATAATAATAATAATAATAATAATAATAATAATAATAATAATAATAATAATAATAATAATAATAATAATAATAATAATAATAATAATAATAATAATAATAATAATAATAATAATAATAATAATAATAATAATAATAATAATAATAACAATGATGGCACTAAGAATAAATAAATGAGGTAAACAACAAGGCAACAAGAACCCCATAAATATTGCTCAAACGAATAAGGAACACAAATAAAACCAATCAATCAAGTCCCTCAAATATACGTCTTTCCAATGTAAGTACTTCAAGTATAAATCTTTCAAACATAAGTTTTTCAATAAAAATCCTTAGAATATAACCTTGTCAAATAACTATATATTTCAAATATACTCCCTTTAAATAAATTTCTTTCAACTATAATTCTTTCAAATAATATTTTTGGAATATAATTCCTTCAAATAAAAGTCACCTTGTGACATATCATTTCATAATCATAAAAATACGGGTCTCAACCCACTTCCATATTTTCAAGGCACCTCGTGCCCATATTTCTATCACAACTGCACCGACAACTCACGTGCCAATAATCTCAATATATATAAGATCCACATGATCAATTTATTTCCACTAAAGTGAGTTTACAATATATAAATCAAGTAAGAAATCAACAAAGAAAAGAATTTATTTTAGAAATCATTTGGGTGAAGAAAATATCATTGCACTTAAATTAAAGAATCGGATAAACTATTGATTTGGATGTAAAACTCTTTAATTTAAAACATAATAATAATATTTTTTATTTAAATCAACTCAATCATCGAAAATCAGTAAGAAAAACCAGAAGTATACTTCTTCCGAATCTCGTGCTAAAAGGCCAAAGCCAACACAATACAACTAGGAGCACAAACACATAATAATTAAGTCAACTAGTACATCACGGAAGAAGACAAGAATTTACATATTAAATAAAATAAAATCACCCCAGACAAGAACATAAATAAAGAAATATCAACAGGGCACTCCCGAGGTACCACCTCGTAGTCCCAAATCATAAATAAATTTACAATATCTCATTTCCTTATATCACCGCGGAAGCCTTGACATTTAATTTTAAAGAAATCATTTTTCTCGAAATAGCATCACGTGTTTTAGCCAATCTTTCATACCGCATGACTTCTAGTAGTTCCCCTACTAGCCACGTATTTCAAGCCACCCTTGTCTCACTGCATGCGTTTTAACACCCTGACCTTATATCACCACATGCGCATCAATATCACAATATTTTAAAAATCGCACCTCAAGTGCCCAAATATCACAGCATAATACAACTTGCACCTCAAGTACTCACATATCACAACATATCACAAATTGCATATCAAGTGCTCAAATCTTACAACATATCACAAATTGCACATCAAATGCTCAAATCTTACAACATATTACAAATTGCACATCAAGTGCTCAAATCTTACAACATATTACAAATTTCACATCAAGTGATCAAATATCATAACATATCACAAATTACACATTAGGTACCCAAATATTACAACTTGCCACAGAAATCAACAGTATACTATTTTTTCACAATAAGAAGCCCACGACTCGGCCATAATGCGCACAAAATATCTTGGAGTGAAAAACTCAACAAAATAGTATTTCACAATTTAACACTTCATCTCAATATGATTGCTTTATAAATCAATACCAATTTCAACGACATGAACTGAAAAGTAATTCATCAAGGAACAACGCCTTTTTTAATCTAAATTTTTATCAAATAGATTAATGCCTCCTTTTTAAAATTATTTAATAAATTATTTGCAGATGAAAAATTCGTAATGAAATTATTTCCACGAAATGGAAACTCAATAAACACATAATTCACATAAAAGACAAGTGGCAATCACACCAAATTATCATATAAAAACAACCTCGGCAAACAAGGAAAAGAGGCATGACAAATAAGGGATTTAATAAGTTCCAATAATTTTTTAATTTAATACATAAGGGTGTCTACAAATTTTAACCGATATAATTTGCACATATAAACCAAGTACGTACTCGTCACCTCGCGTACATGGTTTTCAATCACATAATTTTCACATAAGACTCAATGCCTAAGGGGAAATTCCCCCACACAAGGTTAGGCAAGATACTTAACTTTATGAAATTAGGACGATATTCCAAAATAGTATTCTTGCTTAAATTGAACTCCGGACGGCACAAATCTATCCAAATTAATTGTATAACTTCATTAAAGTTCATCGAAAACAACTCCGGATAATAAAACACCAACTTAAAATTTTATTCTAAAAAGAAAGCGCAGGGCCCGCCCCTCGAAACCCGACAAAACTTTTACGAAATCCGAACACCCATTCCGATACGAGTTCAACCATACAAAAATTATCAAATTTCGATAACGGATCGCCCTTCAAATCTTAAATTAAAGTCTAGAGGATTTCTACCATTTTCAACACAATTCACTAATTTAGTGATAAAAACAACAATAGATTCATGTAATTTAACCAAAATCAAGTTAGGAATTCCTACCCCAATGTTTTCCTTGAAAAACTCTCGAAATATCGCCTTACTCGAGATTCATTGGTCCAAAAATGGAAGAATGAGACGAATTTGGACTTTATTCTGCTGCCCATGGGTTTGTTCTTCGCGTTCGCAAAACTCCCCTCGCGTTCGCGATGAACAAATTCTTCAAAAGCCATTTTCAAACTCTTATCAGACAGACTTTAGTATAATTGTCACGACCCAATTTCACCTATAGGTCGTGATGGCGCCCAACACTACAGCTAGGCAAGATAACTTAATAAATTAAGCATATATTGACAAAATTTAAAACCAAGAAAATAATAAAACAACAAATTCTACCAATGTGTGTGCCAAGACCTGATGTCACAAGTGTATGAGCTTTTAGTAGATTATACAAAACCTAAAATACTGTCTGAAATAAAAATAGACAGAATGAAAATACAAGGAGAGACATTAGTAGCTGCAGAACGGCTCAGAAAGTGCAGCTCACTACTATGCCCCTGGATAACGTGGGTGTAAGATGATAGGTCCCCCACTAGTACTTGCCTCAGGTCCTGCACAAAAAGTGTAGCAAGTGTAGTTTGAGTACGTAAACAACGTGTACCCAGTAAGTATCAAGCCTAATCTCGAAGTGGTAGAGACGAGATGGCCGACTTTGACACTCACTATGGGTCAATAATAATAATCGAAATACAACTAGGATATTTAAATCAATATGATTTATAAAATTTATAATAATTTATTTAAGCAGCGGAAATAATCAAATTCCTTCAATTCAAATAATTTCCAATTTATCGATTAAATCACATTTACAGGAATAACAATTAATTCCTTAACAAGCAGGCATAATAATTCATTATATTCCAAGGATTCTCAAATTTATCAATTGACTTCGCAAGCTGAAATAAGCTATTAAAGTATCGTGTAATTATTATTATGAAGCACGATTTTTGTCGAGGACGTACGACCCGATCCAGAGTGTCGTATATACTGCCGAGGGACGTGCGGCGCGATCCATAGATGCATCTATCCTGCCGAGGCGTTCGGCCCGCTCCACAAGAAAGGAGGACATTTTCTTATGTACCTCCGGAAGGAGAGTATATTTATTATAAGATAAATTCGGGAGGAAGAACAATTTCTTTTAACAATTAATTAATTTAAACAGAAAATCAAGCATATGAGATTTCCATCCTTTAATATCTTTATCTAACAATTCACAATATATTCATATATATATCAATACAATATATTCATATATATATATATCAATTAATATTAATTAAACAAAAAATATAATTTACACAAGTAATTCATGCTTTGAGTCCTAAACTACCCGGACTTTAGCATTAATAGTAGCTACGCACGGACTCTCGCCACCTCGTACGTACGTAGCCCCCGCAATTATTCAATTTAATCCCTATGGGGTAATTTTCCCCTCACAAGATTAGATAAGAGACTTACCTCGTCTCAAAGTCTACTTTTCGATTATCGCGTCGGGTAAAATTCTCGATTCGATGCCGAAAAATCCGAAACTATCCAAAAGTTATATAAAATAATTAATATATGTTCAATAATTCGAAATTCATCTATTAAATAAATTACCGTATCCAAAATGGTAAAATTCTTAAAATTCACCCCGGGCCCACGTGCTCGGATTCTAGAAATTTTCGGATGAAAACGTTACCAATAATCTCAAGAACTTAAATATATAATTTCTACCAAATTCCATAACTATTTTCGTGGTTAAAACCCTCTTCCTAAAGCTCCAAGAATCGCCCAAGAGATAAAAGAAAAGTGAGATAAATGGCCTAAGTCGCGCATTAAATAAGCTGGGCACAAGCCTCTGATGTCGCATTTGCGACACCAGGTTCGCAAATGCGACACAACCCTCGCAAATGCGAGGCTTGGCCTTCAGCTGCTGGGGTCGCAAATGCGACCAAAGAGTCGCAAATGCGAACTCTGCTGGGATCGCAAATGCATCAAATGTATCGCAAATGCGAACACTGCCTAGGTCGGGCTTCTTCGCAATTGCGAAACCCTTCTCGCAAATGCGAGGTTCACACTTGCGAACAATTTCTCGCATTTACGAGACCTGCAACTGCTGCCAAGAAACACCAGAAAACTGATGTATTTTCATTCCTTCTGAACGTCCGAAACTCATCCAAGCCCTCGGGGCTCCACACCAACTATCCACACAAGTCTAATAACCTCATACAAACTCGCTCGAGTCATCAAAATCCGGAAATAACATCAAAAACCAAGAATCGGATGCCAAAACGCATGAATTGACTTATGAATTCAAAAACTTCTAAAAAGACTTATGCTCGTCTGATTCCTATCAAATCAACTCGGAATGACACCAAATTTTGGGTGCAAGTCTTAAATGACCTTACGGAACTATTCCCGGTCTCATAATTCCATTCGGATCTCGGTATCACCAAAACCTACTCCAAACCAAATTTAAAGAACTTCAAAAAAACCTTCAAGAACCAACTTTTACTATTAGGCGCCGAAACGCTCTCGGGTGCCCCAAAACCCGATCCGAACATACGCCCAAGTCCAAAATCATCATACGAACCTATTGGAACCGTCAAATCCCGATTCCGGGGTCGTTTTCTCAAAATGTTGACCGAAGCCAAACTTGTCCATTTAAAGCTAATTTAAGGAACCAAGTGTTCCGATTTCAACTCACACACTTTCAAATCCCGAACCAATCATCCCCGCGAGTCATAAAATAATAAAAGCATGTTCGAGGAGTTTTATTTCAAGGAATGGGTTTCTAAAAGTTAAAATAACTGGTTGGGTCATTACATTCTCTACCTCTTTAACAAACGTTCGTCCTCAAACGGGTTTAGAAGAATACCCGGAGTGCTAAATAAGTGTGGATATTTGCTCCACATGTCCTCCTCGGTCTCCCAAGTTGCTTCCTCGACTGGTTGGCCCCTCCACTGGACCTTTACTGCAGAAATCCTCTTGGACCTCAACTGGCAAACTTGTTTATCAACAATGGCAAATGGCTCTTCTTCATAACCCAAACTCTTATCTAGTTGAACTGTGCTGAAGTCCAACACATGTGATAGGTCAACTTCCGGAGCATAGATACATGGCTAACCGGATGAACTCCCTATAGACTAGGAGGCAATGCAAGCTCATAAGAAACCTCTCCAACTCGTCTCAACACGTCAAATGGGCCTATAAACCTTGGGCTCAACTTGCCCTTCTTCCCGAATCTCATAATTCCCTTCATCGGCGAAACCTTCAAGAAAACTTTTTCACCTACCATAAATGATATATCACGCGCTTTCTGATCCGCGTAACTCTTCTGTCTGGACTATGCTGTACGAAGTCTCTCCTGAATCAACTTTACTTTTTCCAAGGCATCCTTTATCAAATCAGTACCATATAACTTAGCCTCACCGGACTCAAACCATCCGATAGGTGAACGGCATTGACGGCCATATAAAGCCTCAAATTGAGCCATCTCGATGCTGGATTGGTAACTGTTATTATAAGCAAACTCATCCAAAGGAAGGAAACGATCCCACTGACCTCCAAAATCAATCACGCATGCCCTGACCATATCTTCTAAAATCTGAATTGTCCGCTCTGACTGCCCATCGGTTTGTGGATGAAAGGCTGTGCTGAGCTCTACACGGGTCCCTAATTCACTTTGTACTGCTCTCCATAAATGTGAAGTAAATTGAGGGCCTCTATCTGATATGATGGAAATTGGAACACCGTGCAACCGAACTATCTCCTGAATATAAATCTAGGGCCAACCTCTCTGAAGTATACGTAGTCACAACAGGAATAAAATGTGCTGACTTGGTCAACCTATCAACAATCACCCAAACTACCCAAACTCAAGGTTCGCAGCAACCCAACTACAAAGTCCATACTAATTCATTCCCATTTCCACTCTGGTATAGTCATCTGCTGAAGTAGGTCTCCTGGCCTCTGGTGCTCATATTTAACTTGCTGGCAATTTATACACCTAAATACATACTCAACTATGTCCTTTTTCATTCGTCGCCACCAATAATGCTGCCTCAAGTCACGATACATCTTTGTAGAACCTGGATGAATAAAATACCGAGAATTGTGTGACCCCTCCAGGATTGTTTTCCTCAGTTCATCCACATTAGGAACACAAATGATCCTAGAGTCACAGAACACCATCCGCACCAATAGTAACTTCCTTGGCACCACCTCGTAGTACCATTTCTCGAAGAACCATTAAGTGTAGGTCATCATACTGGTGAGCCTTGATCTGCTCAAATAGTGAAGACTGAGCTATGACGTATGCAAGAACTCGGCTGGGCTCTGAAATATCCAGCCTAACAAGTCAGTTAGCCAAGGACTGAATATCCGAGGCTAATGGCCTTTCCTCTGGGGAAATGAAAGCCAAACTACCCATACTCTCCGCCTTTCTGCTCAAGGCATCTGCAACCACATTTGCTTTGCCTGGATGATACAGGATAGTAATATCATAATATTTTAGTAATTCCAGCCTTCTGCGCTACCTCAAATTTAGGTCCCTCTGCTTGAACAAATGCTGCAAACTGCGATGATCAGTATAAACTTCACAAGACACCCCATAAATATAATGCCTCCAAATCTTAAGGGCGTGAACAATCGCAGCTAACTCCAAATCATGTACCGGATAATTCTGCTCGTGGGGCTTCAACTGACGTGAAGCATATGCAATAAATTGCCCTTCCTGCATTAATACACAACCCAAACCAACGCGTGCGTCGCAATACACTATATACATTCCCGAACCAGAAGGTAACACTAACACTAGTGCTGTAGTCAATGTTGTCTTGAGCTTCTGAAAGCTTGACTCACAATCATCAGACCATCGGAACTGAACACCCTTCTGGGTTAAATTTGGTCAATGGTGCTGCAATAGATGAAAAACCTTCCACAAACCGACTATAATAACCTGCTAAACCTAGAAAATTCCTGATCTCAGTCGCCGAAGTGGGATGATGCCAATGCTGAACTGCCTCAATCTTTTTGGGATCAACCTTAATACCATCACCCGATACAATATGTCCCAAAAATGCTACAGACTCAAGCCAGAACTCACATTTAGAGAACTTAGCATATAGCTTTTGTTCCCGCAATGTCTGAAGCACTACTCTCATATGCTGCTCATAATCCTCCTTACTTCGCGAGTAGATCAAGATGTTATCAATGAAGACAATGACAAACGAATCAATATATGGCCCGAATACCCTGTGCACCAGATCCATAAACGCTGCCAGGGCATTAGTTAAATCGAAAGACATTACCAGAAACTCATAATGACCATATCTAGTACGGAAAGCAGTTTTCGGAACATCCGAATCTCGAATCTTCAACTAATGGTACCCCGACCTCAATTCGATCTTAGAGAACACCATAGCACCCTGCAACTGGTCAAATAGATCATCAATACGCGGCAACGAGTACTTGTTCTTAATAGTGACTTTGTTCAATTGGTGATAATCAATACACATCCGCATTGTTCCATCCTTTTTTTTCACAAATAATACCGGTGCACCCCAAGGCGATACACTCGGTCTGACGAACCCTTTGGCTAGTAACTCTTCAAGTTGTTCTTTCAATTCTTTCAATTCTTTCGGAGTCATGCGATACAGTGGGATAGATATAAGCTGAGTATCTAGAGCCAAGTCACTACAGAAATCAATATCTCGATCAGGTGGCATACCTGGAAGATCTGAAGGAAATACATCGGAGAACTCCCGAACTACTAGCACTGAATCAATAGCCGAAGTCTCTACAGTAGTATCCCGAACATAGGCTAGATAAACCAAACAACCCTTCTCCACCATGTGTTGAGCCTTTATAAAATAAATAACCCGATTAAATGAACTAACCGACAAACCCTTCCACTCCAGCCTAGGCAAAGATGGAATAGCCAAGGTAACAGTTTTGGCATGACAATCTAGAATAACATGATATGGAGATAACCAGTCTATACCTAGAATAATTTCAAAATCGATCATCTCGAGCAATAAGAGATCTTCTCTAGTTTCATAACCACAGAATATAATAATACAAGACCGGTAGATCTGGTTCACAATAACAGAATCGCCTACAGGAGTGGACACATAAACAGGAGTACTCAAGGACTCACGAGAAACACCCAGGAATGGAGCAAATAGAGATGACACATATGAATACGTGGATCCTGGATCAAAAAATACTGAGGCATCTTTTTCGCAAACAGAAATAATACCTGTAATCACAGTATTTGAGGCCTCTGCATCTGGTCTAGCCGGAAAAGCATAGAACCAAACTGGAGCGCAAATTGGCTGGCCTCCGCCTGGTTGACCTCCACCTCTAGGACGCCCCCTCCCCACCTGTCCTCCACCTCTTGGTGGTCGGGCTGCTGGTGGAGCAACTGGTCTGGTAAGCATAGGCTGTTGACCCTGCTATACTGGTATACCCCGAAGCCTGGGGTAAAACCTCCGCATGTGACTGGGATCCCCGCACTCGTAATAACTCTTCAATGCGATGGGCTGCTGACTAAGAGTCTGGCCCTAGGGACCTGAATACCCACTAGGAGGACCCTGAATAGCTGGTGGGCAGTAAGAACTCTCTGGTATAGCACTGAAATAAGGTCGCACTGGAGTACCCCGAGGAGGTGGTGGTGCTGGAAATGGGGGTCTGCTGGACTTCCCCCTCACGAACTGATCTCTGCCCCCAGACGGAGCACCTCTGAACTCTCCAGAGTACCTGAACCGCTTATCTCTCATAATATGCTCTCGGCTCCGCTGACGCACATCCTCAATCCTCCGGGCTATCTCCACAACTAGCTCATAAGAAGTACCCATCTCAACTCTCGAGCCATAGTGGCCTGAATACCAGTATGTAAACCAGCTACAAACCTCCGCACTCTCTCCGCCTCAGTAGGGAGTATCATAAGTGCATGGCGAGATAATTCAGAAAATCTTGCCTCACAATCAGTCACTGACATCTGACCCTAGGGGTGGCAAGTGGGTCGGGCCCGATCCTAAGTGGGCTTTGCGGGCCCGATCCTAAGTGGGCCGGTCCTATGCGGTCCGGTCCTAAACGGTCCCGGGCTTCGAGGGCTTATTGCTGGAACCGGCTCGGGACCGGGACCACGAACTAACGGTCCTGGGGTTAAGTGGGCCGGTCCTGGGCCTAAACGGGCCCAACACAAACTTTGTATTTTTAATTTTTTTTTATAGAAGTTAGAGAAAAAAATAGTAATAAAGATATATAAGCTATATTCGATTTATATATTATATATACATCTTAATATATATATATATATATATATATATATATAGTATAGTAGATCTTAAGATATATATACATCTTAAGATATATATACATCTTAAGATATATAAGCTATATATATATATAGTAAGATGTATATATAGTATATCTTAAGATGTATACTATCGAATATGACTTATAAACTATGTATATATATATATTATAGTATATATATAGTATATTATAGTATATATATACATCTTAAGATATATATATATATATATATATATATATATATATATATATATATATATATATATATATATATATATATATATATATATACACACACACACTATATATACATCTTATATATACATACACTATACTATATATACATAGTATATAAGTCATATTCGATAGTATACATCTTAAGATATATATATAATATATATAGTAAGATGTATATATATTATAGTATAGTATAGTATATACTATATATACAACTTAAGATATATAAGCTATATTCGATATATTCGATATACATACACACACACACACACACACACACACACACACACACACATATATATATATATATATATATATATATATATATATATATACAACTTAAGATATATAAGCTATATTCGATATATTCGATATACATACACACACACACACACACACACACACACACACACACACATATATATAATATATATAGTAAGATGTATATATATTATAGTATAGTATAGTATATACTATATATACATCTTAAGATATACTATATATACATGTATATCTACTATATATATCTAGTATATCTAGTATACTATGTATATATAGTATATCTTAAGATGTATATATAGTATAGTATATATAGTATATCTTAAGATGTATATATAGTATATCGAATATAGTTTATATATCTTAAGTTGTATATATAGTATATATATACTATACTATACTATACTATAGTATATAAGCCGTATTCGATAGTATATATATAGGCTTATATATATATGTATATCGAATATAGCTTATATATCTTATGAGATGTATATATAGTATAGACTATAGTATAGTATAAATATAAGCTTATATATATACTATATTATACTATATGTATAGCTTAAGATATATAAAAGAACAAAAATATTGTAAAGAGATATTCAAATCAATGCGTTATATTTTTATTATAGCATTAAAAATCATGGCAATATCTTTCTTAGTCTTCCTCCCCCCTGTGGAATGAGCACAACAAGGTTCTAATACCACCATTGAGAAGAAAAAAAAACTAATCAAGATGTTCCAAAATACAAGTTACATATTAATTTACATGTTATCTCTTACAAATTTCATAAATCCTTCAAGGTCCGGAGGAATTTCCGTTGGTAGTGGCGGAAATGAAGCTTGCTCATCACCACTTCCAGGCGAAGCATCATCCTCCGCAAGTTCAGCTAGCATTTCTTCGTAAGCTTCGTCTACCTCTGGTTGTGATTCAGCAAGTCCAAAATTTCTTCTTTCCGAACGGATCCAATCTCTGAAAAGTACTGATTTTTCCAAGCTCTCCCTCATAGACGCTCTATAATCACCGAGTTGAAGTCTTGCTTGACTGAAAGCGCTCTCTGATGCCACTGTTGAAGCTTGAATAGTTAAAATATCTCGGGCCATCCTTGAAAGAATCGGAAAGTATTTTTCTTTGTCCTTCCACCATTCCAAAATATTAAAGGAGCCGTCGGGATTCACTTCCTCAATTCCCTGTGACAAATAAACTTCAAGCTCATTTAGTTGTGAAAAATCACTAGTACTAGAACCTTGAGAACCCCTGAACCCTGCCCAAGCACTAAGTGCTCTTACTCCCGCAGTTCTTTTAGATGATTGAGAACTAGAAGAAGAAGGAGTTGGAACATTTGGTCTAGCATGATCTAATGCAACTTGATAAGCATTATAAATAGTTTGAACATTTATTTTAATTGAGGCTATTGCGTTCGGAAGTTTAGACAACTCCTCATCTTCAAGTGCTAAACCATTATAAACAGTTTCATACCAAAATTGAGGACCTCCTAATTTCATAGTAGGATTTAACAATGCAGCAATACCATAAATAGGAGGAATAGGGAAAAAATATTTTTTAAACTTTTTTCTCATGGAATCAATAGCAAGTTGATAAATTTCCCCACCATATGAAAAATGATCAAACAAATTTGCAAGTTCTGCAATATAAACTAAACAGTTAGAAATAGTAGGATAATATTGCCCAGAAAATTCATTTGTAGCAATATGGAATTTTTCTAAAAAATCTACAAGCATTTTAACATTAGCCCAATCCGCACTTGTAAGGTGCTCATCATCATCACTTACATGAGCATTAAACGTTGAGTTTATGGGGTTTCTATATTCATATGCAATAACTAAACTTTCATACATGTAATTCCATCTAGTTGGACAAGGTTTAGGAACATTTCTTTATCTTAGGCCAAATTCATCGCATCTTTTAAAATATTCTCTAAGTCTACTTCTACGGTTTGAATAAAAAAGTCAATTAAGAGTCATTTTAACCTTTTCAATTTCAACATTTAAAATTCGCATACCATCACCCACAATTAAATGGTAAATATGACAAATACATCTAACATGAAAAATGTTACTAAATACAGGACTTAGTATAGTGGTAAGCAAGGCTACAACATTTGTGTTACTAGTAGCATTATCTATTGAAACTGACATTATTTTATCACTAATGCAAAAATATCTACAAATATCCGTAATCGTGCTAGAAATAAACTGCCCTGTGTGACGTGAATTAATTATTCTATAAGCAATAATGCGCTTTTGCATTATCCAATGCTCATCAATCCAATGACTGGTAACATTAAGGTAATCATAGTCATTACCACTTCTACCAATATCAGTTGTAATAGCAAGACGACAATTTATATGAGTAAATAAATAGCGCAAATATTGTTCATATTCATGTTTATATTTATAAATATCACTCTTTACGGTTGTGCGAGAAAAACCTTTATAAGTAGGATTATAAATTTTTCTAATATAATACGCAAAGTGGGGGTTAGAAGGAAAACTATAGGGTAAGCACATAACAGTGATCATTTTTGCCAATTCTTCCCGATCTTTTTTTGGATCATAATATAAAATACCACCGATAACAGTGTTAATTCCCGGTTGAAATTTATTTGACCCGGTACTAAGGTCAGCCTGACTAGGTGCACTTGTCCCCTCAGCCAAAGCTTTCATACGAAAATATCTAGCTTTATCTTGAGGGTGTAGCAATATGTGTCTAGTCAAACTTTCCCCCCTCCCCCCTCCCCGACTTCCAACATATTGAAAAACTAACTCTTTGCCATAAGTTTTACACTTAGCCCTATTTGTTTCTCTTAGTTGAGTGAAAAATTGCCAAACAAGAGATGTTTCTGCCCGTTTAGGAGGTTGTCTAGAAAAAGTAGGGGCACTAATAGCAGGGTCAGACGGGGGATCATCTAGATTATTATTAGTTAGGTTAACTTCAGGAGTAGGACTAGTGGGTGTATCATCATCCGGTTGAGTTTCATCAAAATCTATTTCTTCATCATCATTTTCATCAATAGTTGGATTACCATAAAGAGCATTCATATATTCATGGTTTAATTGTTCACCAGGTGCAATATTATGGAAAAATTGACTCTCGGTAAATTGTAATAAACTATTATCGCTATCAAGAATAGGAGGTGTAGGACGGGTAACATGTTTGGGTCGGGGAGACAGGGGAAGTGGAGGAGGAACATATTATCCACTAGATTCACCACTCTTCGATTTTTCGTTATTTTTACTAAACATATTTTTTAAGGAATAAGCCATCTTAATTAATCAAGCAAAGTAAATAAAATAAACAAAATTATAATATTAAAACTTAAGAGTTGGTAACGAGTTTACCGAATTGACGAACAACTTGTTGGAAATTGATTATCGTTGAAGACTTCAATTCACCAACTTCACAATTGTTTCACAAATTGTAACAATAAAGTAAGCAATAGTAGCAATTATAGAAGTAAATTAGAGAGAGATTGTGATAGATTGATGATTTTGTAAGAAAAAAATTAAATAATGAAGGGGTATTTATAGTTAAAAATAGGGGGAAAAGTATAATTATAAAAAGTTGGGGATTAAAACAAAGTTGAGGGGTTAAATGGCTATTTCTTAAATAGCCAACAACTATTTTTGACAACCCAGCGGCTATTTTTGACAGTCCAACAATTTTTTTTTATAAAACAAAATAGCCGTTGGGCCCGCTAGTCCCGCTAAGTGCCCAAATCATAGGACCGGCCTACGAGACCGGACCAGGCCCGCTAAAATCAGACCAAACGGTCCTAGCCCGTTTAGCCGTTTGGCCCGCGGTCCCGGGCCTGGACCGGCCCACTTGCCAACCTTATCTGACCCTGCTGGAGCTGCTCAAACTGAAACCGCAACTCTTCCCTCTGGGAGGGTGAAATATACCTGTCCAGAAAAATACGGGTGAACCTGTCCCAAGTCATGGGAGGAGAATCTGCTAGTCTGCCAAGAACATAAGACTGCCACCATCTACGGGCTTTGCCCTCTAGCTGAAAAGTAGCAAAGTCTACCCCGTGAGACTCCAATATCCTCATGTTGTGCAGTCTGTCCATGCAACGATCAATGAAGTCGTGTAGATCCTCATGTCGCTCACCCCCAAAGACAGGAGGATGTAGTCTAGTCCATCGGTCCAACAGTTTTTGAGGATCGACGGCTACAGTTGGCCTGGGCTCAGGTGTAGCTGCTACCACTGGCTGGGCTCCACCCACGGGTAGTGCACCCTGGGTCTGATACACAATAGCTGCCTGTCCATGAGCCTGCGCGGTAGGGGTCTGTGCTCCCCCGCCCTCCTGAGATGTGGTTGGGTCTGCCGGAAATAAATAGCCTGAGTCATATTGTCCATGAACCGCAGCATACGACCCATGACAACCTGAAATCCCGGTGCAGATATGAAATCCACCGGAGCTGGCTCTGCCACAAGCACCTCATCCTATTCATCAACAATGGGGTTCTCTATTGGACCTACTGGCGGCATAACTGGAACAGTCCTGGGACGTCCTCCCCCTCTACCACGGGCTGGAGCCCTCCCTCGACCTCTAGCAACTGGGGGAGTAGCTCTTCCCTGGCCCGGAACCTCATTCGAGCGCGTTCTCATCATCTGAGAGAGAATAAGAGAAGGATATTTAGAACTACATCAATTTCACGATGGAATATGAAGAAAGATAATTTTCTAACACCCTATAGCCTCTCGAAGATAAGTACAGACGTCTCCGTACCGATCCGCAAGACTTTATTAGGCATGCTCATAACTTGCGATACCTACGTAAACCTATCATCTTACACCCACGTTATCCAGGGGTATAGTGTTGAGCTGCACTTTCTGGGCCGTTCTGCAGCTACTAGTATCTCTCATTGTATTTTCATTTTGTCTATTTTTATTTCAGACAATATTTGAGGTTTTGTATAATCTACTAGATGCTCATACACTTGTGACACCAGGTCTTGGCACACACATTGGTAGAATTTGGTGTTTATTATTTTCTTGGTATTACAGTTTGTCAATATATGCTTAATTTATTAAGTTGGCTTGCCTAGCTGTAGTGTTTGGCGCAATAATGACCTATAGGTGAAATTGGATCGTGACAATAATAGTCATAAAGTTTTGTACAAAATTTCAAATGATGAATGGTTTGACTTTCTGAAACCTAGACTCCAAGGGCTATAACTTTTATTTGTTGCTCATCTCCTAATTCCTTAGATATTGTGAGATATACGCTTTCAAAATCATCCATGTGCAACAGAGATTTCCAAACTCTTTCCGGACAGCCTATAGTATATCTATCATTACTTTTTATACGCAACTCCAAATAACAAATGGTTTACCTTTCTGAAAACTAGACACAAAGAGATACAATTTTAATGTGTAGATCATCTCCAAATTCTTTATAGATTGCGAGATATGAGCCTCCAAAATCAGTCGTCGAACAATAAAATTTCCTTCTTCGCGAACGCGAGAACCTCTTCGCGAATGCGAAGAAAAAAGTCCCAACAGCAAAATCCTTCTTCGCGAACACGAGAGGCTCCTCGCTAACTCGAAGAACAACACAAGAACAGCAACCAACAATATCAAAACACCCAAACTTGGTCCAGAACTACCCCGAATCAAACCTGAGGCCCTCGAGACCCCGTACGAACATACCAACAAGTCTCAAAACATATTACGGACTTACTCGAGGCCTCAAATCACATTAAATAACATCAAAACGACGAATCGCACCACAAATCAAAATCTATAAACTTTGAACTTTCAAATTCCATATCTTATGCCGAAACATATCAAATCAATCCGGAATGACTTCAAATTTTGCACACAACTCCTAAATGATATAATGAAGCTATTCAAATTTTCGGAATCGAAATCCGACCTCGTTATCAAAAATTTAACCTTCGGTCGGACTTTCCAAAATTCTTCTATTTTTCAATTTTTGCCAAAATGCATCGAATTGTCTTACGGACTTCCAAATCCAAATCCGAATATATGCTTAAATCCGAAATCATTATACGAAACTACTGCCATCATTAAAATTCCATTCCAGGGTCGTTTGCTCAAAAGTCAACTCTCCAGTCAACTCTTTCCATTTAAGCGTCTAATAAGAATTGTTCTTTTAATTAAATTCTGAATCTTTTGAAAATCAAACTCGACCACACCCGCGGGTCATAATACATAATGCAAACTTCTCCAGACCTTAAGTCACTGAGCGAGGCGTTAATTCTTAAAATGACAAGTCGGATCGTTACACCTAATCCTAACATATTACAATCATAAAATAAAATCAGATCTGTAGAATAAAATCAAATCTGAAATCAAGCTACTATTATTGTTAGATATGATATTAAGCAACAACTGATATTGTTCCTTTAAGCTAGTCTAAGTAAATTTGGCAAATACTTACCAATATTTGCACGAAAGGATATATATATATATATTCACGGGGCACCGCTTTGTCGAATTGTTTTACTACACATATATATATAAATATAATAAATAAAACAAAAATACCAAACAAATTTATAAAAGTGACACCATTTGTAACAAAGTGGCTCACTAGTCCGATGGTTATTAACTCCAGGTTGCATTAGAGAGGTCACGAGTTCGGTTTCCCGTTGCCTCTCCGTTGTAAGTTTTGACTCTTTCACATAATTTAAAACCTTACGGGCCGCTAATAATTTAAAACCTTGAATTGTAATAATATATTTGAATTGTGTTTTGTTAATATGATTTGAGTTGTCTTTTTATAATTCGATATATATTATAATAATTTATTCATTTGTTCATTCTTTTATATAGTGACACCGCTTACCAAAAAACCGGCCGTCCACTATATAAGAAGATCGGTTTATTACTATTTAAGATGCGTAGAACTTTTATCTATAACTATTTTAACCAACAACAACAACAACAACAACCCAGTAAAATCTCACTAATGAGGTCTGGGGAGGGTAGTGTGTACGCAGACCTTACCCCTACCCCGAAGGAGTAGAGAAGCTGTTTCCGAAAGACCCTCGACTCAAAAAATAAAAGGACAAAAGGACAAAAAGGAGACAATATTAGTATCACAACAACAATCATAGGATAAATAGGAGCACCATGAAATCCAGAAGAAAGATGCAAAGCAAAGGGAGACAATATTAGTAAATATTAGTATCACCACAACAATCATAAGAAAAATAGGAACACCATGAAATCTAGAAGAAATATGCAAAGCAAAAGCGATAGCTAGTAAATAGGACATGCACTGAAAAGCGAAATAGTAAGCCACAACATTGCCACTAGCTATCTTAAACAAAAACCCTACATGGCTAGTCCCACAATGGTACGAAGTAAGGCACGACTCAATTATCTCCTAACCTACAACCCTAATACTCGACCTCCACATCTTCCTACCAAGTGTCATGTCCTCGGAAATCTGGAGCCTCGCCATATCCTGCCTGATCACCTCTCCCCAATACTTCTTAGGCCGCCCTCTATATCTTCTCGTGCCATCCACAACTAGCTGCTCACACCTCCGTACCGGAGCATCTGGGCTTCTCCTCTGAACATGTCCGAACCATCTAAGCCTCGCTTCCCACATCTTGTCATCAATGGGAGCCACATGCACCTTCTCCCGAATATCGTAATTCCTAATCTTATCTATCCTAGTGTGCCCGCACATCCACCGCAACGTCCTCATTTCTGCTACTTTCATCTTCTGGATATGTGAGTTCTTAACGGGCCAACACTCAGCCCCAAACATCATGGTCGGTCTAACCACTGCTTTATAAAACTTACCTTTGAGTATCTGTGGCACTCTCTTGTCACACAGGACTCCAGATGCTAACCTCCACTTCATCCATCCTACCCCAATACGGTGTGTGACATCCTCGTCGATCTCCCCTCCCCCTGGATAACCGAACCAAGGTACTTGAAGCTGCCTCTACTCGGGATGACCTGCGAATCAAGCCTCATATCCACGCCCTCTTCCCCTGGCTCAGCGTTGAACTTACACTCCAGGTATTCCGTCTTCGTCCTGCTCAGCTTGAAACCCTTAGACTCAAGAGCCTGTCTCCAAACCTCCAGCCTCTCGTTAACACCGGTATATATATATATAATATTTTCGAAATGACAATCGAGATGTCACGTTAAATATATATTATTTATTAGTAATATTCATATAATTATTTTTCAACTTATACTCATATTACGTGCAATCTCGATTGTCATTTCAAAAGTATTTCTAAAATTTTTGTAGTGTTAAAGATTATAATGATGGTATACATTGAAAAATTGCATATGTTATAGTATTTATATGAATGTGCGTTTATATTTTTGTTCCTAAATTTTAGGCAGAACGCCCATCTATAGTTAATAGTTGATACATTTTATTCAATGCACAACCAAAACTTTTCTAGGCCTGATTACCACTAAGCTTGACATTTCGATCCCCCAAACAATTTTAAATGATGAGGGTGAGAAAGTGCTGCCACCTGATTTTTTTTACGCGGTTTTAAAAAATAAAATATATTGTATTACCTTTTTAAGTTTGTTAACTTTATAAAGAACTTGGCTGGAACTTCATTATTTTTGGGGTAGATATTTTTTTTGTTTAGATAACAATAGAGTTTCAACCAAATTTTTTTTTACAAATTTGTCCATACAAATAATGCCATAAAAATAAGAAATACAAAGTTCAAATAAATTGTCATTGCATTTAAGGAAATAAAAAATAAATAAATAGTTGAAAATCTATTATCTTGGATTAAAAATTTAGTTGGCTAAAACAAATGAAGCTCTTTTCTTTTAGAATTTGTCTGGGAAAAATTTACAATTAGAATAAATAACTATTACATCTAAAGAAGAAGTAAAAAAGAAAATTTATCCGGCTAAAGATAATGAGTTCCGGCCAATTCTTTTTTATGAATTTAGCCTAAAAAGGGAAAAAATAATATATAGTCGAAAAATTGTCATAACATCTAAAAACAAATACACAGTTAAAGCTCAATTAATTTGGCTAAAACTTTTTTTTCCTTGCTAAAATTAATAGAGTTCCAACCACTACGAAAATATCCCAAAAATTATGAATGACTATTATTTTCATGTTCGATAAATGTAATATTCAGAACTTTTGCCTATTAATTAGAAATTTGAAACAAACCAAGGCTTTTATTTCAAATAACTTGTATGTGCTAGTATTATAAGTATTATAACTGTAAAGTATTATTTTTTTGATCTTTTCTTTCTTTTCTTTTGTGTTATACTTCGTGCCTGTGTGTGGGAGCATAGATGATAGACGGAA
Organism: Nicotiana tabacum; assembly: GCF_000715075.1. Lineage (NCBI taxonomy): Eukaryota > Viridiplantae > Streptophyta > Magnoliopsida > Solanales > Solanaceae > Nicotiana > Nicotiana tabacum. Next base: position 36,557,117 of record NC_134091.1, read on the forward strand.
GTGAGAGAGAGACTTAGGGCTTAATACCTTGAGAGTTTCACGGTGAAAAAGGGCATCACATAACATATAATGCGGCCGCATATGTGTTATGCGATGGGTTAGTAATTGAGTGGTACGCAACAGATTTGCGATCCATTATGCGGTCGCAAAATCATTATGCGGGCCGCATAAAGTAAATTCTCACCGCATTTTTTAATGCCCAGTTTGCATGTTGTTCTGCTTGTGTCTGTGACCATTATGCGGTCCGCAAATCCTTTATGCGGTCGCATATGTTGCCGTAGAATACAGCTAAAGCTCAACTTGCTTTTATTCATTTTCCTCTGCCTTTGCATCCTATTTCTTTGTATTTTGGATAACCTGCATTCTAACACACACGTCAAACTGTTCAACACTTACAAATAAACCTACCGAAATTAAAATCCTACCAAAAAATGTTACCAACACATGGGTTGCCTCCCAAGAAGCGCTTGATTTAACGTCGTGGCACGACGATGTTGCCCCCATTTTGGCTAATCAATGGTTGGGGTTGGTGTGGGACCATCCTTGAGTGTGAATTGTTCTACCAGTTGCCTTTTTCCAATGGTTCTGAGTTAATGTTTGACCCTTTGGCGATTTACTTTGAAGGTTCGAGTCCCGTCCTCGGATTCCAATTCAATAGTGCCATAGGAAGACACATTCACAACTTTGAACAGGCCAGACCATTTGGATTTGAGTTTGCCCGAAAAGAACTTCAATCTTAAGTTGAAGAGTAAGACCAAGTCACCGGATTTGAATTCCCGCTTCAAAAACTTCTTGTCATGAACAAACTTCATTCGTTCTTTATACACGGTTACATTCTCATAGGCATGAAAACAGAATTCTTCCATCTCGTTGAGTTGTGTCATCCTTAGATTAGCAGCTTCGACCCAGTCAAGATTTAACTTTTTCAATGCCCACATAGCTTTGTGTTCAAGTTCCACTAGCAAGTGGTACGCCTTACCAAAAACCAACCGGTATGGAGAGGTGCCAATGGGAGTCTTAAATATTGTTCGATACGTCCACAATGCATCATCTAGCTTCTTTGACCAGTTGGTTCTGTTTGCATTAACAACTTTTTCTAGAATGTTTTTAATCTCCCGGTTGGAGACTTCAACTTGACCGCTCGACTGAGGGTGATAAGGGGTGTCCACCTTGTGCTTAACTCTATATTTTTCAAGCAACCCGGCAAAATCTTTGTTGCAAAAGTGAGAACCACCATCACTAAGGATGGCCCTTAGGGTTCCAAACCGAGTAAATATGTCCTTCTTCAAGAAGGTGGTTACACTCCTTGCCTCATTGTTCGGCAAGGCAATTGCCTCGACTCATTTGGAGACATAATCTACTTCCACCAAGATATATGTCATGCCATAAGAGCTTACGAAGGGACCCATAAAATCTATTCCCCATACATCAAAGATCTCGACCTCCATCACAAAGTTCATAGGCATCTCGTGCCTTCTAGAAATTGACCCTTGTCTCTGACATTGATCACATGCCTTGACCATTTGGTTTGCATCTTAGAAGATGGATGGCCAATAATAGCCACATTCAAGCACCTTTGCTGCAGTAAAATTTCCACCATGGTGACCCCAAACCGGGGAGTCATGACATGATTTGAGAATTTGAATTACCTTATCTTCCGAAACACAGCGCCGAATGATGTTGTCGGCACAAATCCGGAACAAAAAGGGTTCCTCCCAATAGTATTGCCTACACTTTCGCAAGAACTGTTTCTTTTGATAAGCTTCCAATCCATCGGGGATAAGGTCACTAACCAAGAAGTAAGCGATATCGGCATACCAAGGAGTGAAGGTGCTAGACATTGCTAATATGTGTTCATCTGGGAAGGGATCATTAATTTCAAGATCTTTTTTTGGTCTCCCTGCCACTTCAAGCCTAGATAAGTGATCCGCAACTTGATTTTCTGTTCCTCTTCGATCTTTGACTTTAAAGTCAAACTCTTGTAATAAAATAACTCACCTAATAAATCTTGGTTTAGCATCCTTCTTCACCATAAGGTAGCGGAGAACAACATGATCGGTGCAGACTATCACTTTGGATCCCAACAAATAGGCCCTGAATTTTTTAAAAGCATAGACAATAGAAAGCAGTTCTTGCTCAGTTAGTGTAATTCATTTGTGCCCCATTGAGTGTCTTGCTTGCATAGTAGACATGATTAAGAATATTGTTTTGCCGTTGACCAAGTACTGCTCCAATAGCTACACCACTAGCGTCACACATGAGTTCGATTGGAAGAGATCAATCGGGTGTAACAATAATAGGTACCGTGATGAGCCTTGCATTCAATTCCTCAAAAGCTTTGAGGAATTTCCCATCAAACTCAAACTTAACATCTTTTTCAAGGAGCTTGCACATGGGACTTGCAATTTTTGAGAAGTCCTTGATAAATCGCCTGTAAAAAATGGCATGCCCCAAAAAGCTCTGAATGCCTTTTACCGAAGTGGGAGGAGGAAGCTTGGAAATGAACTCGATATTTGACCTATCAAACTCTATGCCTTGCTTAGAAATTTTGTGGTCAAGAACAATACCCTTGCCCACATTGAAGTGACATTTTCCCAATTGAGCACATGGTTTGTTTCCTCGCATCTTTTGAGCACTTGCCTAAGGTTGTCAAGGCAATGCTCAAAGGAATCACCAACTACAGAAAAATCATCCATGAACACCTCTAGGAAATCGTCCACCATGTCCGATAAGATTGACATCATGCATCGTTGAAAGGTAGCCAGGGCATTGCATAGCCCAAACGACATCCCGCTAAAGGCAAAGGTCCCATACAGACATGTGAATGTCGTCTTCTCTTGATCCTCTAAGGCGATGTTGATTTGGTTGTAGTCGGAATAGCAATCCAAGAAGCAATAAACTGACCTTCCCGCTAGCCAATCAAGCATTTGATCAATAAAAGGAATAGGGAAATGGTCTTTGCAAGTAGCACTTTTGCGTTTCCGGTAGTCCATGCAAACTCTCCACCCGGTCACCGTCCTCGTTGGGATGAGTTCATTTTTGTCATTTTGATTCACGTTCAGGCCTCCTTTATTTGGCACACATTGCACCGGACTTACCCAAGGACTGTTGGCAATGGGTAAACAACCTCGGCATCCAACCATTTTATGATTTCTTTCTTCACCATCTCTTGCATGTAAGGATTTAACCTTCTTTGATGCTCCACGCTAGGTTTTCTCTCTTGCTCCAATTGTATCTTGTGCTCAAACATTCCGGAGGGAATCCCTCGGATATCATCTATAGTCCACACAATGTCCTGTCTGTGTTCCCTCAAAGTATTCAATAAGTGTTCAACCTACACATCATTCAACTAAGAAGAAACAATTACAGGTAGATTTTCATTAGAGCCAAGAAATTTATACCTTAAGTGTGGTGGAAGTGGCTTGAGCTCAAGTTGTGACGGCTCGATAATTGAAGGCTTCGTGGGAGGGGTGACTTTATTCTCTAAATCAACAGAAATATTCTTTGGTGCATAAGTGTAGGACCCAATCCCTTTCAATGCATTCACTGATTCCATGTATCCTTTCATGTTTTCACCATCGTAATTCACCAAAATAGCCGCCAATGCCTCACCAAGGCATTCCTCTTCCATCTTCACCTCAATTGTATCATATACCTCATCAACAACATCAATGACTGAGATACTTTCGTATGCATGTGGCAATTTCATACCCTTACTCGCTTGAAAGGTAACTTCTTCATCATTAACTCAGAACTTGATCTCATTTCATTCTGAGTCCATGAGTGCCCTCCCGGTAGTAAGGAATGGTCTCCCCAAGATGATAGGGATATCTTTATCAACATCACAATCGAGGGTAACAAAGTTGACAGGGAGGAGAAACTTCCCCACTTTCACAAGAACATCATCAACAATTTCCACCGGTCGCTTTATTGAACGGTCAGCCATTTGCAACCTCATACTTGTAGGTCTAGGCATACCTAATCCCGCTTTCTTGTAAATAGCAAGAGGCATTAAGTTGATGCTAGCCCCATTATCATAAAGGGCTCGTGAAAAATCGCTCAATCCAATAGTCCATGGAATGGTGAAGGCTCCTGGGTCCTTTTTCTTTTAGACTGTGGTTGTTGCAATGATGGAACTAACCCAGTGAGTCACATTCACCACTTCATTCTTGGTAGTTCTCTTTTTAGTGATCAAGTCCTTCAACTACTTAGCAAAACCCGACATCTCTTGAAATGCTTCCACAAATGGAATGTTCACCGATAATTGCTTGAGGATGTCATAGAACTTTTCGAGTTTGCTATCATCAACCTTTCTAGCAAGTCTTTGAGGGAAAGGAGGAGGAGGCCTAGGAATTGGTGCTAGAGTTTTTGGTGCCTCTATTACCTTTTCCTTAACCTATTCATGGCTCACTTCTTGAGTTCTCACCTTCTTCCGGAGTCTTTCAACTTCAACAACAATTGGCACCTAAACTTGTGCCCCGACCTCTTGTTCAGAATCTTCCACTCCGACCACTTGTTCATTCTCTCCTTGAAGTAGTTTCCCACTTCGAGTTGTGATTTCCATACAATGCGAAGTTGGACCACTCCCATTACCTTTTGGGTTTGCAATTGTATCACTTGGGAGCATGACCTTTTGCTTCGGATTTTGTTCTCTTGAGAGATCTCTCATTTGCATCTCCAACTTTTGAATAGATGCGGTATGAGAACCCACAAGCTCGGTCATATTCTTCATTGAAGTGCCAGATCTCTCTTGATTTTTCAATACTCTTTCAAGCATGTTTTCCAACTTGGACTCACTTGAAGAATTTTCCTTCCAATGCGGAGAATTAGAATATTTCCCCTTTGGCGGAACATAGGAGTTTTGCCACGACCCAAAATCTAACCATGGTCGTGATGGCACCTATCATGTTACAAGGCAAGACTATTTCCCAAAATATTACTACTAAATCGATTATAAGAATTTAATAAAATATTTCCAACATTTAAATTTTTCATAAACTAAATCAACTCTAAATATAATTCTAGAGCGTCTAAATCTATGAACTAAGAAATAAAACTGTCTAACTGTCAATACTGTCCAAAAGAAGAAATGATAAAATGAGTAACAAGATCCTGCGGACGCTAGAAACTACCTTGCAGTTTCCAACTGTAGCCGGCCTGAACTCAACGATCGCCCCGCTCTAACTCACCTAGATCTGCACATAAAGTGCAGGGTGTAGTATGAGTACAACCGACTCAGTAGTAATAGAAATAACTAAGGAACTGAGTAGTAGCGACGAGCTAAGTAGAACAATTCAATTATTTCTTTATCACAATTTAAAATAAACAGAAATAAACAGGTAAATTCCATCAACTTAATAAATGATACAAAGGAATTTACGGGTAAAATGCAGCAACAACAAAAGCAATGAATCCGCACAGCAATGTCACTCCATTACTCAGCACTCGGCTCTCGGCACTCACACTCAGTACTCAACACTCAATAGATACCTGCGCTCACTAGGGGTGTGTACAGACTCCGGAGGGTCTCCCAAAGCCCAAGCGCTAAGCACAGACAACTCACGTGCCATAATATCAATCCCTGGATCCGCACGGTCAACTCACGTGCTACGCGAACAACTCACGTGCTATGGTATCAATACCTGAATCTGCATGGACAACTCACGTGATGCACATACAAATCACGTGCCTCAATCAAATACCTCATAACAGGCCCTCGGCCTCACTCAATCATGTACCTCTCTAGCCTCACCATCATCAACAAATAAGGGAAACACAGCCCACATCAAGTATCACAGCATATCAGCAAAATAATAGGGACTGAAGTAAACATATACAATAATATCTATGACTGAGTGCAAATAATGTGAGTATGAATAAAGCCTAAGCATGATCTCTAACATGAAGGCAAATAAGTTCAACAACAAATAAACACATAACTACAAATAATAGCCATTAGGCCTCATAGCCTCACGGGATGGATCAAGTCTAAATCCCTCACGGTGTACACCCACACGCCCGTCACCTAGCATGGGGATCACTTCCAAGCAATCACGTGATGTCAAATCTCCGAGTTTATACCCTCAAAGCCAGAGTTAAAACTGTTACTTACCTTAACAACGAAAAATCCTACTCCGGGATGCCCTCGTCTCTGGACTCGATCTTCAAAAGTTCCGAATCTAACAAAAATCAGAATACTACTATTAACATAGGTTAAAGAACCGAATTCCACAATAAAAACTACATAAATAGGCCAAAAACCCGAAATCGGCTAAAACCCGCCCCCCGGGGCCACGTCTCGAAACCAGTCAAAAATAGCAAAATAACAAACCTCGTCCACACTCGAGTCTAACCATATAAAATTCATCAAAATCGGACTCCGTTTGGTCCCTCAAATTCTCACTTAAAACTCTCCAAAACTCATACCCTAACTCTCTCAATTTCACCCTAAACCCCTACTAATTTCATGGCTAATCAGTGGAAAAGCATCATAAACGCGTGTAAATAAACCCAAGCGACTTACCTCACTGATGTATCGTGATTCTCCCTTGAAAAACACTACCCCAAAGCTCAAAACCGCTAAACAATGGTGGAAAAAGGCAAATATCCGCGAAGGGTTACTTTTATAGGTTCTGCCCCAGGGGTTCCGTACCTGCGGACCCTTTCTCGCACCTACGGACTCGCACCTACGGTCCCAGGTGCGCATCTACGAAAGTCACTTAAATGCCAAGCTTCGCACCTGCGCAACCTCCTTCGCACCTGCGGGATCACAGGTGCGACACTCCTTCCGCTTCTGCGAAGCCTGGCCAGAGCCCTCCTTTTCGCATCTGCACCCCAGGTCTCGCACCTGCGGGCTCGCAGATGTGACCTCCAACTCGCACTACGCATCCTACATAGCCCAGCACTGCCTGCTCCTACGGACTCCCCTTGTGCACCAGCGACCTCGCACCTGGGACTCATCCTTCCGCAGGTGCGGAAATAGCAGTAGCAGCAGCTTCAGTTGCATTTTCCAACTTTGAAAAATCTGTTAACCACCCGGAATCACCCCGAGGTCCTCGGGACCTCAACCAAAAATACCAACAAGTCATATACCACTACCCGAACTTAGTCGAACCTTTGGAATACCCAAAACAACACCAAAACACCAATTTAATCTCGGATTTAAGCCTAAGAACTTCTAAACTTTCAAAATTCGCCAACGACGCTGAAACCTATCAAACCACGTCTGAATGACCTCAAATTTTGCACATACATCACAAATGACACTACAAACCCACTCCAACTTCCGGTTGACCTTTTTCTAACTTAACTTTCTAACTAAGAGACTAAGTGCTCATTTCACTCCAAAACTACTCCTGACCCAAACCTACCAACTCGATACAACTAAACATAGCTGAACAACACATAAATAAGCAGAAATTGGGAAAACAGGGCTATAACTATCGGAACGACTGACCAGGTCGTTACAGATTTGAACTCCGATTTGAAAAATTATTGTTGTTGTTACTCCAATTTCCTTGATTTGAACTACCTTGGTCGTTTCGCTACTATTGGTTGCCTTGCCCTTGCGGGTTAGACTTCTATTGGTTTTGTTGTCCTGAACCTTGTAGGGTTGTCTTTTATATCCTCCTTGAGAGTTGTTGATATAATTTGCTTCTTCGTAATTCTCATTTGAAATGGATTGCACATCTTCCACAAAATTTACCTTTTTTGTTTGGCTTTCAGTGAACATTTGCGTCAACACATTGACGTTGGTGGCAAGCCCGGTAATTACTTGATCTCTTTCTTAGTTCTCCTTAATCATGTTGGACAAGGAAATAGCAGCATATGCAATTCCACCCGTGGTGTCTTCCGAGTGCCAAGCTTGGTTATGTTCTGCCATCTTGTCAAGGATTTGTGTGACCCTTGCAATTGTCTCCTCCATAAAAGATTCATCCGCTGCATTTTTGGCTATGGATTGGTTCATAGGATCCAAGCCCATGTAAAACTTCTCCAACAAAATATTATCCGAAAAGCCATGATTCGGCGATCTCACCAAGTATATCTTGAAGCTATCCCATGCCTCATGTAGATTCTCTCGCGGTAGTTTCTTGAAGAAGAAAATTTTATCCCAGAGCTCGAACTTCTTGCTTTGCGGAAACCATTTTGCTCGAAAAGCTCGGACAAGTTCGGGCCAATTATGAATGGAATTAGGAGGTATATTTTGGATCCACTGTCTTGCCTCTCCAGTTAGAGAGTACTTGAACACCCTCAACCTTAGTGTATCAACTGAGACATGATTCTGATTGTGCATTGCACACACAACCAAAAATATTTGGAGATGTTGTGTCGGATCATCATCTGTGGAATTTTGGAAAAACCCCTCTGCCTTGAGCATTAGGATTAGACTGTGTTTCACTTTGAAGGTGGCAGCATCAACTCTTGGAGGGACAATGGCATTTGTATCCTCAATATATTCATCTATATCTGCAAAAATATTCTCTTCTTCCGGCTCGCCCATGTTTACCTAGTGATACCAAGCAAAGTGTGATGGAATAGAAGACGAAGTAAAGTAAAGCACACACTAATTAGTAATTTCAAAACCGTATTCCCCGACAACGGCACAAAAATTTGATACGCTCAAAGTACACCTAAATAAATGGCGTAAGGCGGTCGATGTCATTTATAATAACTCAACAAGGTTGGGGTCGAATCCCACTGGGAAAAGGTGTGAAAAGGTTACTTGAGTAGTATGAAACTTAACTTAAGTCGTAATCCTACTCTGTTAGTTTAAAAAGAGAGTGTTGTAATTGTGCATTATTAAGAAAATTATTTTGTTACGAGAATGTAATTAATTTAATTTAGGAAACCAAGGTTGTATCACCATCAATGAAATGTAATGCTATCAGTGTTAATATGATATATTTCTAATGAAAGGTCCTTTTATATGCAAATGGTTTTTAAATGACTATCCAATATTTTCCAATAATTAGGTAATATTTTCTCTTTATGATTTTCCGAAATATAAAAGAGTTACAATTAAAAATAACCAATATATTCCAAATAGAACCCACTTATTCCTAAGCGATTCTATTAAACAAGGTTTAAAGCCATGAGTTTTTTCTATCCATTTCTACCAAACCCTAACCCACTTTTCCAAGTAAAGATAGAGTAAAATGGCATTAGTCAATGTTTGCAACCATCAACAATAAATGAAGCATGAGAAATGAATAGATATCAACCAACCATTATATATATATATATATATATATATATATATATATATATATATTCAATGGTAAACACCCATTAACATTACACCCATTTAGGGTTCACAACCTTAGTATTTAAAACTAGCTACTCATACTAGAATCCAAGAACAAAGCAATAAATAACGTCATAAAGCTTACAAAGATGACACGATTCTCTCTTCAAAAGCTTCCAAAATAATGGTGTATTCAATTCTCTAAGTATAGCCTCTTTTTCAGACAAGATGTCTCACAAAACCCTAGTTATTCTATTTATAATGGGCTAAAGGTCGTGGTCCAAAAGTGACAAAAATGACCCTGCAGATCAAGTCTGCGACCGCAGAATGGGTCGCAGAATGCTTTTGCAGTCCGCATATCTTCATTTCCTTTGCTGAGTTGATTACCCACTTCTCCAGTTTTCCATAGCATTTTTGTTATGCTGTCCGCATATTGATTTTGCGACCGCATATCGTACCGCAAAGTCATTTTCACAGAAACTCTTTTTGTATTTGTGCGATCATTATGCGGTCCGCACAAGAGTTATGCGACTGAACAATGGATCACAGAATCTACTCTCAGAACTGTGATGGTCTGCTTCACTCTACGGTTGCTCTGCGTCCCGCATATCCCTTTAGTTGTCGCAGATCTGCCGCATTTCTGCCCTTCTATGGGTTTTTGTCATCTTTTTCATGTTCTTTGCTCTTCAAGTTTGGTTTTCTGCAAAACGCCAAAACTACATAAGAAATGACTTATAATGATTTCAAAGACAAGATAAGGTCTATGTAATTAGCATCAAAAGTACCGCAATTCTACGGCTCATCACCGTGATCAGATCTTATACACACAACATTGTGGCTCAGCTTCCCTTGGATCTTCTTCACGAAGGCAACAAACACTGGAAAAGTTTATCCTTAGTTCTGAGGAACAAGGTCTAGGTGAATCCAGAATAGTCATCCACTATAACAAAAATGTACTTCTTTCCTCCTCTACTTGGCACCCTCATAGGTCCATACAAATCCATATGGAGGAGATCAAGTGGCCTTGAGGTGCTAACTTCCTTTTTGGGCTTGTACCACTATCCACTATCCATGTACTATTTTGGCTGCTTCCTTTCACTGCTACCTACATAAGAGAATCCCGAATTTTGGGTCCCTTGTAGTGAGGAAAGGGGCGAATTAAACTTCTTTTTGTCCAGGAAGGCAGTACACGTTTTTTAAAGGAGGGACCAGGTTCCTTAGCAGTAGTTACCTTTTCAACAAACACCTTTTTCTGGTTGGACTGAATTCTAACCTTACCGTTTCCTTTAAAGTGACTAGTATTGCCATAGTGAGTGCAAAGTCAGTTATTAAGGACAATAACATACTTGCTCTGTGGATTGTAGGAAGTCTTTTCCCTTTGGAACCCGACTCCCTGCTTGTTCCCACCATTGCTTGTATACATGGCACCAATTGTATCAGAGGACCAGGTCCACTTTAGAGATTTTTCAAGGTCATTTTTAACTCTGCCTAGATTTTCTTGACTCTATCTGTTTCTTTCAAGTTCAGCACACAGACTAGATTTCACAGATTGGAGTTCATTTTCAAGCTTAATGTGTGCTTCACTTGCAACTTCTTTTCCCTTTTGGACTATCCCAGTACTGTTTCCCCTTTTAAATTCCTCTATTGTTTCTTTTAGGTCTATGGCGACTACTAACTAGTCATCTCTCTCATTTTCTACGTTTTCAACCTTTTTAATCAGAACACTCTTTTCTTTCATTAGATCCTCGATGGTTTCTTTTAGGTCGGCCACTAAAACTACCAAATCATCTCTCTCATTTTCTACCTCTGCTAGCTCTATCGTTAAAGCATTTTTATCGTTTATATGATTGTGATACGCATCAATTAAAATATTTCCCAAAGATATAAGCTTTTTCTGAGAGTAAGACTTCCGATTTCTTTAAACGTCTAGAAATTTTACCTCATCATCATCATTATCTTCATCATCGTCAGATTTTGCCATCAGGGCAAAGATAGAATCATAATCAGCTGCTTCACTTTCAACTGCCATCATGGAGGTATCATCTTGTGCATCATCTTCTCCAGATTCACTGGAAGAATCTCCCTATGCAACAAGAGCTTGTTTCACAATTTTTCATAATTTTTCATAATTTTAAGACTTTAAACCAATTTATTCCTGCATTTTATTATACAAATATCCAATAATTACCCTCCAAATTATTTTTATGATGATTTAATCATCTAAACTAATCATTTATACCAATATGAGGTTTTAAATATTTTCAGTGCATTTCTTATAATTACATTTGCATTTTAAAGGCTAAATTGCACATTTCACAATAATAGCCCATATGCATATATAATTATATTATTTATGCAGAAAATGACTCTTTATATTTTTATAATGTTAAATAATTATTTTTAATCATTTTAGTGCACAAATAATACTTTTGTTATTTATTAATTACTTTCATAAATTATTTATTTATTAAATATTGTGTATTTAAAATCTGGCCCAAAACTTACCTATTTTGTTGGACCTAAACTACCCAGACCTTGGACCAATAACCCCAGCCCAATCCTAAGCGACCCAACCCAATCCAATACCGACCCAACACTTCTCAAATCCCAGCCGTTGATAAAAAATGATCAACGACTCATAACACATTTTCCCCTTCTATTTATATTACCTTACCCTAAGCCCTAATCTCCATTTCCCTTTAGACGCCGCCTTCAAACACCCCTCCCCCTCACAGAAACCCTAGCCGCCTCTCAAAAAACCTCTCCAAATCCGCTTCAACCATGGGTGTTTCTATGATTCTCTTACCTTTTGTGTATTATATTGCCATCTCCTACGATTTTATGTTACTGCCTAGTACTTGCCTAAACATGGCATGTACTACATCTCAAATTTCAACCATTCCCCTTTGACCACTTGAATCTGGACATGTATCTCATCCATATACTTCATGACCATGGCTATGTGGGTCCGATTAGCCGAGATTTCGGCCAATCTTCGACTTCTGACAACTAGGGTTTGAATTCCCTTTTATTTCTTACCGATTTTTAACTGATACGTTTTCTTTTCTATGTTTGACTACTCTTTTTCCTTATGTTTTCTATTTTATACTTTATTCTTTGCTTAAATTTGAATCCAAATGATTTTTGGTATTATTTGTGTGTTTCCCTGTTGATTTACTGAACCCCTTTGATTTATGCCCTAAAACTGTTTCTAATTGATTTCGGAATATTTTCTTTCCCTCTTATTTTCATCTGAATAAATGTTTTTCCATGTTTATGTGTTCAATTTCTATACTATATAAACCCCTCCCCATTCCCCTTTAGGAGAGACACTTTTTGGAATCACTATAGCCTCACTAGATCTAAAAGCTTTACTCTGATATTTCATTCTATACTCTGGTTTTGGCCGGCTGAAAGCCAATGCCATTAAGTTCTGAGTTCTTGCTTCTCGTTGATGTTCAGAATATTGTGGACTTTTATTTTTTCTTGCATTTTCGTTTAACTGGTAAGTCAATTGACTTTTTGCAATTTCATCCTTACGTGTCTCTGATTTGCATGTGTTCTTACTTCTGAATCTATGGCTTAATATGTTTCTGAGTTATGTTTAAGCATCGCTCTGTTAACTTTATATGCATTTTTAAAACTCTTTAGCACTTAACTGCTCCTAATGCTAGTAGTTCTAAAATTATCTACGCCTAGCCTGGGTAAACTGAACTTTCCTAAGATTTGCTCAGCTAGTGTATCGACTCTTGAATGTTCATAAACATGTTTACTTACTTTGTCCTGAATCCCGGTAATGGATGCCTCACATTTTTATTAACCTGTATTAAGACCTTCATTGTTAGTCATAATTTGCCTCCCTGCTATTGTGTCACTCAGCATGATAACTCAATCCCATACCCCTTTAGTATTTGCTTGTGATTTAGAACAATTGTCCCAGCATGTTTGAATTGTTGCTTTACGACGTTAGGATACATATTTGATACAACTGGATCTTCTTTAGTTAATTAGGAAATTATGGCAATGCTTGAATGCCTATATTTGCTACTTGACATGATTTTACCTTCCACTCTACTCAGAATCTCTGTAGTAATAGTCTTGCATATGTGTCTTAGTTTGTGATTGTGATCTTACCCCTCTGCCAACATGATACCATGTTCTTTCTATGATTACTTGGCTCATCACAATGTTGTCCTGTTTCTTGATAATAATGCTAGGTTGTGTACTTAGCATAATTCAACCATGTTTCAACTTGTTTAGTATTGTGCACCTGCGCATAATAATCTTTGTCAATCCTGCAAACATGTTCTTTCCTTAACTTTTTCAGCATGTGACTGCCTATGTGCTAAGTGTTGAACCCGTTTCTCATTTTCTATTAAGCTTGCTTTTAAAATTCTGTGATTTGTTCGATTGTTTGCTCTATATACTCAATTTGGTTATGTTTGTTTAAATCCCTCAATTCCTGTCTCTCAACCTTGGTCCCCCTCTCTTTCAATTGTTACTCGAGCTCTTTGAATCCCCATTCTTTGCCGGCTGAAAGCCAAGGCTACTTAGGCTCTACTATTTGACCTCCCTAGTGTAAGCACTGCTCAGGGTCAATTTGAGACCCTCGCGAACTCTAACACACTAGGACTTGGTCCCTAGTTATTCTCTGAATCTCTCCTATTAACCTCCCTAGTGTGAGCACTGCCCTGGGTTCCTAAAGCCCTTGGGAACTCTGACACACTAGGGTCTTGGTTCTACTTGCTCAACTCTGTTTTCTACCTACTAGGTGAATCAATTGGTTTCTGGATGCCTGATGTCAATGAAGATGTAATTTCTGGGCTGTTGTGAACCATGAGAATGAAGGCCTGGCCTGACTGGGTATATCTTTGGGACTGTTGTAGGCTCCCTATAATTATTTTACTCTGTAATTTATTCCATTCATTTTGGGTCTGTAATAAATTTTGTAATAACAATTGGAGTGTTAGTAAAATTGGAAAAATGGGTTTATTATAATATTTGCATGAACGGGTAGAAATCTTGCCTATAGGTGTTTAATTTGCTCGAACATGTTCTGCTACTATGTGTGTTAGATAACCTATCGATAGGACTTGAGTGTTTAATTCATTTAAAATATTCTGCTCCTACATGTTTGTTAAATATCATGTCTAGAGAAAATAAAGTGACCAATGTTTCAATTTGCATTACGGCATATTCATTAGATACTATGACCCTAGGGTTATGTTAGCTTATGTTCTGCAAATCTGCATTTTAGAAATCATGTCTATAGGGTTTTAATTGGTTAATGTGTTATTGTTATAATTTCTTACATAGGAGACATGCCTATAGGAGCTAAAGCCAGTTTCAATAGCTAATTGTAGAAATCCTGCCTATAGGGTAATCCCACTCGCTTTTAAGTGTTAATATTGAACTTTCAACATTGTTTCTATTAGAAAGCATGCTTATAGGATCAAACTGAGTAGTTCTGAATATCTTCCATGGTTATCACTGCTAACTACTGCATAAATCACCTAGATAGCATGTCTATAGGTTTAATCGCTTATAATCTGTAATCAACGGGCAATTGTGTTGTCACTTAGAAGCTGTATCCGAAACGGCATCTTGCATCTGAAACTGCTTACATGTTCGAATCCCGAGGTCACATAGAAACCATGTCTATAGGGCCTAATGGCTTTAATTTGCCGCAATCCTGAAATTGTCTAACGTTTAATGTGAAAATTTGTTCGCGTGCATTTGTTGTCTAAGTGTGGAGGCTAACTTGAGCCCTTAATTGCTTTTACATGAAGTCCAACTTGTTTTGTATGTCGCCTAGTTTTATCATTTCTGAGTAGCCTAAGCTAAGTCTAGAAACCATCAAAAATAGAGGTCCAAACGTCTCCGAGGTCATTGGCATGGGACGGGTAGTGCACGCGTAGGGCACCGTTTAGAATCAACTAGTGCGCTTTAGGTAAAAACTTAAAGATAGTAATCGGGTAGCAGAAGATGATAGTCTATACCTGCTGAATAATACAAGTAACACCCCACCTCGAGGGAGTTACGAAGTATTATTTATGTTGTACGGGGTGATCCTTTACGCTAAAAAACTTAGGACCCCCAATCTTGTCGTTAAACCAATTATCTGTAACTTAAGGACTTTCTAATAATGATTGTTTTTCAAATTTTTTGTTTTTCTCTCTGACTATTTGACTAATTTATATAATTCATGTTTGGCCGGGACCCACGGTTGTGGACCTCGAAGAGTGCCTAACACCTTCTCTTCGAGGTAATTTGAGCCCTTACCAAATCTTTGGTGACGCAAACTGGTTAAATTAGAGTTATTTGCAAAAAGGTGCCCTAACGCACCTCAAACCCGTTAGGTGGCGACTCTCTCTTTTAACACCTTCCTTTAAAAGAGTTGTCAAGTATCGAAACCCTATTTCGCAAGAAAGAGGGGCGCGACAGCATGGCGACTCTGCTGGGGATAATTTTAGGCTCTTACCATAGCGAACTTGGTCTATATGAATTAGTCTTCTTTGATGAATGTGTTTCCTTGTTATTTATCGTTACATGAACATCCCGCTTCCATTTCCCCTTTTTATGGATACATGCATACCCTTTCCCCTATTTCCCTCTATTTTGAATTTGTATTAATATGCAAATCTTTGCTTAATTTGGTTACAATGTGCGTTTTTCTTTATTTTCTAGTCATGTTCACTTGCTCCGAATCATTTTTATATTTTCTACATCATGTCTCTCCCTACCCCTACCCCTTTGCTTGCTTTATTACAATTCTTTCATATTGCGCGAACTAACTTCTTTCTTATTTTTCTTTCTTTTTATATCTTTACGTTTCATTTAATACTGCACTTACCGTCTTTATCATTCAAAATACTTGACAACGTGTTATTTTATCTTTGCATAAAGCATGCTCCATATTATATTCCACTCGTGCATAATTAATACCATAGTGGTGCTTGATGAGTGTCCGTGCTCTTCCTAAATCACCCTTTTGAATTTGAAAAGGCTTATTTGCAAAATAAAAACTAGTCGATCAGCGGTGCAATCGATGGTTCCATGCCTTCCCCTCTCAAGTTGTCCACTTGAGGGTACCGGTCTAGACTCTTCTAGAAACCCCCACTCTAATATTAACTGTGCATGTATCATGTCTAAACCTAGTATAGGTTATAACGCTGTCCGCGTAATAACTCTCTAAGGCAAGCCTTGTCCAAACCCACCGAGATTTCCTTAAATCCCAATGGGTACAATCATGATATGTGCATTATTTGGAGAAAACGTGCCGATATGCTAATCATTACTGTGTAAATAGTCGAATTCGGATGGGGAAAAGGCTAACTTTATTTGTTTTGCAGAAATGAGGCACGAAGTCCTCAGGTTCAGCATGGTTCGAAGTATCCCACCTTTGTTGCTATATTGGTGGGAAAATCTCTCGCCAAGTGACAAAATCCATGTGAAAAGAGTTCTCAGGAATGTACCTTCTTTGTTAGATATTCAGCCAAACAATGTGTTAATTGAGGCTACCACTATGTTCTGGGATGAGAAGAGGGTGGTCTTCCATTTTGGTGATATAGAAATGACTCCTCTTCGAGAGGAAATAGGAGGCTTCGGTGGGCTCCTATGGGATAGCCCTAGCTTGTTGGTACCAGAAAACCGTACTTCTCGAGGTTTCCTAAAAATAATGGGTTTCAGGAAAAATGATGAGTTAGTCTGTCTGAGGAAATATTACATACCATTCGACTTCCTTTATGAGCGTTATGGTCATAGAAAATCATATCATCTTTACCATGATGAATTTGCCATCACTTCTTTGGGTTGGACTCACCGCCTGATTTTTGTTTTCATTATCTGTTTTCTGGGAATGTTGATATTCCCGATACAAGGGAAAGGATCCACACTCGCCTAGCTATGGTTACTAAGACACTAATGGAAGGAATTGAAGGGCAAACTTACACTATTGTCCCAATGATCGTGGCTGAGATGTACCGAGCCTTAGACCATTGCAAAAAGGGATATAGGCATTTCGAGGGTTGCAATCTGTTGCTACAAATATGGTTGTTGGAATACCTTCAGAGAGGACAATACCGTCAAGAATTTCCGCGACAACCATGGAATGACCACATATCTTATCACCATCCGAAGAGAATGACTTTTATCCCAGACAGGTTTGCATAACCGGGAAATGCTGTGAGCTGGGTACATTTCTTTAGCAATTTGACTGATGACAAAGTACATTGGATGTTCAAGTGATTCCCTAGTAGTGAATTCATCATTAGGTCGAGAGATGTTCCTCATCTAGTGCTAATTGGATTAAGGGGAATCTATCCTTATGCTCCTATCAGAGTCATGAGGCAAGCTGGGAGAAAACAGGTTATACCACGAGTTTCCAAAATGGTTCATTACAAAGAAGACTTCCAAGGGAATGCCATTCCATTCAAGTTTGAGGCACAACACATGTGCTATCAAAATATTATTGTGGAGAAAGATACCATCGAGCCAGACAGATATCATGCCGGCCATGTGTACTTCTACCCATCATGGTTGGTCGATGACATAGTAGGAGAGGTCAAGCCAGGGGGTGATTTGAGAAATAGGGTCATAGACGACGCTGTTGAAGCACAAGTCAAATACAGGAGGTTGCACAAAAGGGTCTTTGAATATGAGGCCAGGCATTTGGAAAACATAAATGGACATGGAAGCAATCAATAAATGGAGGGGAATCACTACTAAATCAATAGAAAGGTTGGAGTATTTGGAACAGGGTTTGATGGAACTTGAGGGAAAGATGAGGAAAAGGGTCTCAGATTGTCAGAACGCAGAGGGAAATGAAGGAGGACATCTAGGAAGGGCGTATCTGCAGCTGGGCATGCGCGACCTAGGGAATCTGATTGACGGGGCTAAGAAGGCCAAGCTTAGAGAAGGTCCCTCTGGGACCGAGTAGATTAGGAATGATATTTTCTAGATTCGTTTTAGAATTTGATTGTAATAAGGCAAAGGCCACTAGTGACTTTTTATAATTATTGTCGTTTTAGTAGAGATTTGGTCTATTTATCATATTAATGAAATGACGCAGTTATCGACAATGAGTTTTCTCCAAAGCTATATGTCGCTAGGCCTACCTCGGGTACAATGAGGTCCCTAAATTAGGACGCAAATTTATAATTCCGCAATACTCGTTTAAATATCATAAATATCCTTTTAATACTCCTTACTAACTTGTTTACCTTTTGTTTTTCTTCTTTTCTTTGTTCACAAAAGTGGCTTAATGGCTTATTGGTATCGGCATACCAGATCTAGAAGTCCTCCACCTCTTCCTCCTCCAAGTGATCCCAAGAACAAAGGAAAAGCTAAGATGGACGATATGAGTGGTATCAGGAAAGACAACGCTGCACAAGCCGAGAATGTCGAAACTTCAGATGGTCGAAGTACTCCGGTGCAGAATGACTTGGTTTTACAGTTAGAGCAAAAGATACTAGAGTTACAAGGGGAATTTGAACAGGTCCGTAACTTGGAAAATCTTTCCCTTACCCTGAATGTTCCCGACATCAACCAACAAAATGCCCAAAACCCAACACCTCCTCAAAACCAGCACCTGTACCTCCTCAATACGCCACGCCTCCCCAAAATCCTAATCCTTCACCAGTACCAACTCCTCCACAACATCATCATCATCTGATCCAGTACCTACAAACTACTACCTACCACACTCCTCAAAATGCACCACAACCTACTTCTGATCCCCAAAACTCAACCAATGATCACCACTACACCCAAATCCCTAGAGTCCACCAAATAACCCCATATACATGGAAACCTCACCCCACACTTCACATCAAACCCTTTATACACCGGAATCCGCCGAGAAGGACCTGCTCATCAAGAATATGGCAGAAGAACTTAAGAAGCTTACAAGTCGAGTCCAAGGTGTTGAAGGTGGTAAAGGCATCGGAGGTTTGAACTATGAGGATTTATGTATTCAACTGGACATAGAACTGCTAGAGGGTTACAAACTTCATAAGTTCGAAACGTTCGACGAGACATGTGATCCAAAGGTACATCTAAGGACATACTGCGACAAGCTCTTAGGGGTTAGTAAAGATGAAAGAATCCGCATGAAGCTGTTCATGAGAAACCTCACTGGAGATGCCTTATCCTGGTACATCAGTCAAAATTCAAAGAAGTGGACTAATTGGGTAAGCATGGCGTCAGATTTTATGGATCGGTTCAGATTCAACACAAAGAATGCACCAGAGATCTTCTATATCCAGAATCTTAAGAAAAAGCCGACAAAAACTTTCCGCGAGTATGCTACTAGGTAGAGATCAGAGGCTGCAAAAGTAAGGCCAACATTGGAAGAAGAACAAATGAATAAATTCTTTGTCCGGGCCCAGGATCCGCAATATTATGAGAGGTTGATGGTTATTGAAAATCATAAATTCTCCGACATCATCAAATTGGGAGAAAGAATAGAAGAGGGAATCAAAAGCGGGATGGTAACAAATTTCGAGGCACTCTAGGCTACGGACAAAGCCTTGTAGTCCCCCGTATATCTAAAAAGAAGGAAGTAGGGACTATGATGGTAGCCCAAGGTCCGAAGTCTCCTTTCACATACCAAACACCTCCACCCATATATCAGCCTTCACCTCCTAGATATCAATAATCCGCTACCGCCTACCACACTTACAACACTCAGCCAGAATATTACCACTCACCACCAGCCCGCCAAAACTACCAAAAACCCAAGCCAAATTTCGATCGCAGGCCGCCCAGACAATACACTCATATTGCCGAACCTACTGACCAGTTGTATGAGAGATTGAAAGCTGCCGGTTATGTCACTCCCATTCCCAATGTCTCCATGGAAAATTTCTTTCAATGGGTCAATCTGAATAAGACATGTGCCTACCATTCGGGCATGGAGGATCACACTATTGATGAATGCCGCACTTTGAAGGATGACATCCAGACGCTTGTTGATACCAAAGTTATACAGGCAAAGGAGACTGCACCTAACGCCTGCAACAATCCCCTCCCGGATAAAAGGGGCGAGGGAGTAAATGTGATAGAAACTGATAAAGAATGGGACCCGAAGGGGTCAATTGGGCTCATTCGAGAAGAGGATCCCAAAATGCCTCCAGTCACTCTCACACCTATTGTGGTACATATACAGTCACCGATTGAAGTTGAGGTAGCCGCACCGACTCCGTTCGAGGTTGAAATAACAACGCCCTCAGCCACGCCAACTCCGTTCGAAGTAGAAGTGACCACACCATTCACCGTAATGGTAGCACCCACACCATCCTTTAATTCCAATGTTGTGCCTCGGGACTATACTATAGAAGCGAGAAGGAAAGGAAAGGGGAAAATGGAAGAAACCGGTGCAGCACAAAGTATGACCAGAACTGGTAGGGTTTACACGCCCGAGCATTTGGGGGGGGGGGGGGGTGAAGTAAAGAAGCTACTTCCAGGCGGCCTATCATTGAAACCGACCCGGATGATATTTGGAGAAAGGTCCAGGCAAGGGAGTATTCTGTGGTTGATCATTTGAACAAAATCCCTGCTCAGATATCCATTCTATCACTACTGCAGAATTCTGAGGCACATAGGAATGCATTGATGAAAGTGTTGAATGAGGCTTATGTACCCAACAACATTACGAGTGGAGAGATGGACAATATGGTAGCACAAGTATTGGAAAGCCATAAGATCACTTTCCACGAAGATGAATTGCCACCAGAAGGGTTGAGCCATAACAGGGCATTGCATATCACAGTACAATGCGAAGACAAATTCATTGCCAAGGTCTTGATAGATGGGGGTTCAAGTCTCAACATCTTTCCGTTAACTACTTTGAAGAGGTTAGGTAAAGGTTTTCATGAGATACGAGAAGGAACTATGAACGTAAAAGCGTTCGATGGGTCTCAAAGGGTCACAATCGGAGAAACCAACCTCTGCTTACAAATGGGTCTAACTTGGTTTGATGTTGAATTCTAAGTGCTGAACATATCTGCCTTATACAATCTGCTATTGGGAAAACCTTGGATACATGCCGCTGGGGCTGTAGCGTCTACTTTACATCAGGCTGTGAAGTTAGAATGGAATCATCAGGAGGTGATCATTCATGGAGACGGGAGTAACCCTATTTACACCAACCAGATTGTCCCGGTTGTGGAGAATAGAAGGAAGTTATGGGGAGAGACTTACCATCGCATTGAGCATGTTAATGCGATCGAAAAGGACAAATAGTGGAGTAGAAAAATAGAAAGTATATTGGCATAGACGGGGTATAAACCCGGCAAGGGTCTCGACAAGAATCTCCAAGGGATCACCAAACTAATACAGTTAAAACATCACGACATGACCTTTGGACTGGGATATCAATACACCTGGCACGAGTATCATGATTGGTCACCACCATGGCGTGGTCCTTATTACCCTCTCGAGTAGCCAATACCATATTTGAGTCAATCCTTCCATCAGGCTAATATGATGTGGGGATCCGAAGAAGATGAAGCACTAGCTGGTTTAAGGAATCTATTCTTGGAAGATGAAGACATGGACTGCAGTGTAATAGTTGAGAAGGAGGAGGAAGAAGGCCTCGTCATCCAGACAGTGGATAAGGGAGCTGTTCTCAGGAACTGGATTACCATACCATCAAGGGCCCGCCGAGTTCCGGGGTAGCCTGGCTGCTAGTGTCATTTATTTTGAAAACAATTCTTATGAGCATTTTAAAAACATTTTTCAGTATTTTGTTTTGAAATATTTGTTTTAATCATTAAAAATCGCTTTTGTTTGACATCTTGATAATTATCAATGGTTTGCTATTTTATTATTATTACTATTCTCTACATTTTTCTCTCTACAACATTACTATTTCTTATCGTGATGAACCAACAACTGTGACATGTAATGAGACAATGCAACATAAGGATAGTGACTCGAAAGAAATAGAAGAAGAGGATATAATACCTGAGGAAATTATTAGAGAAGTTGAAGATTTTGAGAACAAGCCTAAGTCCAACCTGGACGAAACTGAGATAGTCAACTTAGGAGATTCCGAAACAGTCAAAGAAACTCGCATAAGCATTCACCTGTCACCATCAGAGAAAGAAGAATACACCCGTTTCCTGAAAGAATATGAAGACATTTTCGCATGGTCTTATGACGATATGACTGGTTTGAGCACTCCCATAGTGGCTCATAAACTACCCACCAACCCAATGTGTCCGCCAGTAAAGTAGAAGCTTAGAAGGTTCAAGCCAGATATGAGTCTAAAAATCAAAGAAGAAGTCACCAAGTAGATCAAAGCTAAGGTTCTCAGAGTGGTTGAATATCCAACTTAGTTGGCTAACATCGTGCCAGTTCCGAAGAAGGATGGGAAAGCCAGAGTATGTATCAATTATTGGGACCTAAACAGAGCAAGTCCCAAATATTATTTCCCATTACCCAACATACACATACTGATCAACAACTGTGCTAAGCATGAACTCCAATCCTTTGTGGATTGCTTTGCGGGATATCATTAGATCTGGATGGATGAAGAAGATGTCGAGAAAATAGCTTTTATTATACCGTGGGGGTGTACTGCTATAAAATGATACCGTTTGGTTTGAAGAATGCTGGGGCCACTTATATGAGGGACATAACAACTATTTTACTTGACATGATACATAAAGATATAGAGGTATATGTGGACGATGTCATTATCAAATCCAAGAGAAGAACAGATCACATAGCAGATTTGAGGAAATTCTTTGATCAGCTTCGAAGGTACAATTTGAAATTGAATCCCGCAAAATGTGCCTTTGGATTCCCTGCTAGGAAGTTGTTAGGATTCATCGTCAGCCGCCGAGGAATTGAGCTAGATCCATTAAAGATCAAGGCTATCCAGGATTTTCTGCCTCCAAAGAACAAGAAAGACGTGATGAGTTTCTTCGGGCATCTCAATTATATCAGCCGCTTCATAGCACAATCAACTATGATATGTGAGTCGATTTTCAAAATATTAAAGAAGGACGCCGCAACCAGTTGGACTGAAGACTGTCAGAAAGCTTTTGACAAAATCAAAGAATATTTGTCCACACCGCTAGTTCTGGTCCCTCCAGAACCTGGTAGACCACTGGTAGTCATTCTCTTCATACTAGATGGGGCTTTCGGTTGCGTCTTGGGATAACATGAAGAGACGGGAAGGAAGGAACAAGCCATATATTATCTTAGTAAGAAGTTCACACCCTACGAAGCACGGTATTCTATGCTAGAACGCACGTGTTGTGCTTTGACCTGGATAGCCCAGAAACTAAGACACTACTTATGTGCATATACCACATATCTCATATCAAGGATGGATCTTTTGAAGTACATCTTCCAGAAACCCATGCCTATAGGGAAGCTAGCAAAATGGTATATTTTGTTGAGTGAATTCGACATCGTCTATGTGACTCAGAATGCGGTTAAGGGACAAGCATTAGCGGATCATCTTGCGAAAAATCCTGTAGGAGGAGAATACGAACCACTAAAAACGTATTTTCCTGATGAAGAAGTATCATTCATACGAGAAGATATCATCGAAGCCTACAACGGATGGAGAATGTTTTCGATGGAGCCGCAAACTTCAAATGAGTGGGTATTGGAGCCGTTTCCGTGCACCAATAATATGGCAGAATATGTGGCTTGTATATTGGGGCTCAATTTAGCCGTTAACATGAATATCCAGGAATTACTAGTAATTGGTGATTCAGATCTTCTGGTACATCAGGTTAAGGAGAATGGGCTACAAAGAATACCAAGATATTACCATATCTATATCATGTGTAAGAGATGATGAAGAGGTTCATGAAGATAGAGTTTAGACATGTCCCGAGAATCTATAATTAGTGCGCAGACGCATTGGCCACTTTGTCCTTCATGATACAGCATCCGGACAAGAATTTCATCGACCTCATTCTGGTAAGGATTCATAATCAGCCAGCTTACTGCGCTCATGTTAAAGAAGAAGCATACGGGAATCCATGGTTCCATGATATCAAGGAGTACTTGGCAAAAGGAGAGTACCCGGAGCATGCAAATCAAACTCAAAAATGCACGCTCCGAAGATTGTTCAACCATTTCTTCCAAAGTGGAGGAATTCTATACAGAAGGACTCCAGACCTAGGGTTATTATGGTGTGTTGATGCCAAAAAAGCTTCCAAATTGCTCGAAGAGATACACTCTGGAACTTGCGGACCATACATGAATGGTTTCGTTTTAGCCAAGAAGATACTGAGGGCAGGTTATTTTTGGATGACTATAGAAACAGACTGCATCAGGTATGTCCAGAAATGTCATTTGTGCTAAATACATGCATATATGATACAGGTTGCTGCCAAATGAACTCAATGCAATGAGTGTACCTTTGCCTTTTGCCGCTTGGGGAATGGACGTTATTGGACCAATCGAACCCGCCGCTTCAAACGGGCACAAGTTCATTTTAGTGGCCATAGACTACTTCACAAAATGGGTCGAAGCTGCATCCTACAAAACTGTAACCAAGAAAGTCGTCGCAGATTTTTTTAGAGATCATATTGTTTGCCGATTCAGGGTTCTAGAGTCCATCATCACCGACAACACCTCCATTCTCAATAGTGACCTAATGAAAGCTATGTGCAAGACCTTCAAAATCAAGCACAAGAATCCACAGCATACAGACCTCAAATGAATGGAGGCGTGGAGGCCGCAAACAAGAATATCAAGAAAATACTAAGGAAGATGGTAGACAACCTCAAGAAATGGCACGAGAAGTTACCATTTGCCTTATTGGGGGTACCGTACCACAGTCCGCACATCAACTGGGGAAACTCCCTATTTGCTGGTCTACGATACTGAAGCCGTCATTCCTGCCGAGGTTGAAATTCCTTCTTTAAGAATTATACAAGAAGCTGAACTCAGTGATGTAGAGTGGATAAGGAGCTGCTATGAACAATTAGCTCTCATTGACGGGAAAAGAATGAATGTAGTGTGTCATGGTCAACTCTATCAGAATAGGATGTCCAGAGCTTTCAACAAAAGGGTCAAACCTAGACAAATCACACCGGGGCAGCTGGTACTGAAGCAGATCTTCCCGCATCAAGATGAAGCCAAACGGAAATTTTCGCCCAATTGGCAAGGGCCCTACAGGGTTCACAGAGTACTAACAGCAGGAGCACTCATACTCGCAGAAATAGACGGAAAGGTTTGGCTAAAGCCTATCAATTCAGACGCAGTCAAAAGATACTATGTTTAGAATGTTTGCATTTCTTCATCTGATGTAATTGAACTACGCTCGACCTGATTCCCGTTTAAGAGGGGATACGTAGGCAGCCCAGTGGGTTCGGTCACAATTCAATAAAATTTTCATTTTTCCCACAACAAAAAACTGGGGTAGAATTTTGAGGAGGACCTTCAAAATTCCGGAGCAAGTCCAGCCAGCGTCATCATATGCAGAACGGTTAGAGAATCGCCTAAGTAAACTGGGGCAGAATTTTGAGCAGGACCCTCAAAATTCTAAGGAAGTCGCAATGTCTCTAAAGTGTCAAAGTCATTGGTTCATCTAATTTATCCGATATTGCATACTAATATATTTTAAATAACTATATTCATCAAATGTACGCATGTTTTTGAAAACTTTATTTTTATAAAATAGTGAGATGCTACCCATGATAACTCAAGCAGGACTTCGATACAGAGCAAAGAAAAGCAGGCAGGCGGAGTCACGAACCAATCTTACCCTATAAAACTCACGATTGTCCTTTGGATGCAGTAACAAGAAATATTCTCAAATTCGGGCACACTTCATAATCACTATCTTCATAACGACAAAGCTGCCAAGCGCAAACACATTTCCCAGCTAAGAAATACTCTGATACTACTTATTATCTGTTCATTGCATGAGACTAAGCATTGTCTCCATCTTGCATGAGGCTAAGCCCTGCCTCCTTAATTGCATAAGGCTAAGCACTGCCTTCCCATGCATGAGACTAAGCATTGTCTCTATTTTGCATGAGGCTAAGCCCTGCCTCCTCAATTGCATAAAGATAAGCACTGCCTTCCCCTGCATGAGACTAAGCATTGTCTCTATTTTGCATAAGGCTAAGCCCTGTCTCCTCAATTGCATAAGGCTAAGCACTGCCTTCCCCTGCACGAGACTAAGCATTGTCCACCTTTGCATGAGGCTAAGCCCTGCCTCCTCAATTGCATAAGGCTAAGCATTGCCTTCCCCTGCATGAGACTAAGCATTATCTCCCGCTTGCATGAGGCTAAGCCCTGCCTTCTCAAGTGCATAGGGCTAAGCATTGTCTTCCCCTGCACGAGACTAAGCATTGTCTCCCACTTGCATGAGGCTAAGCCCTGCCTCCTTTTGCATGAGGCTAATCCCTACCTCCTTAATTGCATAAGTCTAAGCATTGCCTTCCCCTGCATGAGACTAAGCATTGTCTCCCGCTTGCATGAGGCTAAGCCCTGCCTCCTTTCCCATGAGGCTAAGCTCCGCCTCCTCAATTGCATAAGGCTAAGCACTGCCTTCCCCTGCATGAGACTAAGAATTATCTCTACCTTTGCATGAGGCGAAGCCCTGTCTCCTCAATTGCATAAGGCTAAGCATTGCCTTCCCCTGCATGAGATTAAGCGTTGCCTTCCCCTGCATAAGATTAAGCATTGTCTCCCGCTTGTATGAGGCTAAGCCATGCCTCCTCAATTGCATAAGGCTAAGCATTGTCTTCCCCTGCACGAGACTAAGCATTGTCTCTCACTTGCATGAGGCTAATCCCTGCCTCCTCTTGCATGAGACTAAGCATTGTCTCCCATTTCGTATGAGGCTAAGCATTGCCTCCCTAGTCGCATAAGGCTAAGCTCTGCCTTTCCTTGCGTAACCCCAAATGGTATGCTACTTGAAATCTAGCACTATTCTTCACCTTGGGCCTAAGCTCTGCCCCCGATATTACACAAGACTAAGCTCTGTCTTGTTTCGCTTCGCATAACCAAACGTCATGTCTTTGCATCTCATGGGCTGAAATACCGCCATTTTTGTCCGAAGGCGTCATAGTTCAAAGGCATCATTTTCATAGATGGAAGACACCATGCCATGGCCTGAGGATTTCTCAATATTGCACATCATTATTCAAAGGAGTCATAGTTCAGAGGCAACATTTTTATGGCCCGAGAACATCATTTCATGGTCTGCGAATCCCCTATCACGCGATTCATGACCCGGGATGTCATGGTCTAAGGACACCATCCTCATCGTCCAAAGACAGCTTTCATGGTCCAAAGAGTATTTGCATCATGTCTAAATTCTCGCAATAATCTATATATATTTGTATGCATCGTGTTTTAAGTTTTGCAGGTGATCCAAGAAGTAACCGTTCTCCTAACAGGAGCAATCTTCGCTCCGGTTTCCGTTCAATGTTCATATCCTGCAATTATTTCAAACGTAACCAACCACCGTCCGTTACCCATTCCCATCTGATAACCATTCAGATATCCATATCCACCCCCAGATACATCTATTTATAGTTCTGATATCTTCCTGACCAGAAAAGCTTGTCCGTTCCTACCACAACTCCATCGGTTTATTCCATCGTTGGATCCAGAACTACACATGGCTTTATTCCTGTAAAACCAGGGATATGTAGGTAACGCAAAAACCAGGGCTCGGCCTATATTTTTTAAAATTACCCCATTCGGTCAAAATCGGTCATCATTTCTTTACCCGACAATTCTTTCATCATTCCCGTGTAAAGAGGCGTAGCTGTTGATACCCAATTTTTCCCTCATATATATATATATATATATATATATATATATATATATATATATATATATATATATAAAATCACCTTGTTCAGTCAAAATTGATCATCCTTCCAAATAGTGCATATGCATCATCATTTGATTTACAAGCATACACGAGTATTTTTCATAATTTTTAAAGACTTTAAATCAATTTATTTCTGTATTTTTATTATATAAATATCTAATAATTACCCTCCAAATTATTTTTATGATGATTTAATCATCTAAACTTATCATTTATACCAATATGAGGTTTTAAGTATTTTCAGTGCATTTCTTATAATTATATTTGTATTTTTAAGGCTAAATTGCACATTTCGCAATAATAGCCCATATGCATATATAATTATATTATTTATGCAGAAAATGACTCTTTATATTTTTATAATGTTAAGTAATTATTTTTAATTATTTTAGTGCACAAATGATACTTTTGCTATTTATTAATTACTTTCATAAATTATTTATTTATTAAAAATTAGGTATTTAAAATTTGGCCCAAAACTTACATATTTTTCGGACCTAAACTACCCAGACCTTGGCCCAATAATCCCAGCCCAATCCTAAGCGACCCAACCCAGTCCAAAACTGACCCAACACTTCTCAAATCCCAGCCCAATCCTAGTACTTGCCTAAACATGGCAAGTACTACATCTCAGATTTTGACCATTCCTCTTTGACCACTTGAATCTGGACATGTATCTCATCCATATACTTCATGACCATGGCTATATGGGTCCGATTAGCCGAGATTTCGGCCAATCTTCGACTTCTGTCAACTAGGGTTTGAATTCCCCTTTATTTCTTACCGATTCTTAACTGATACTTTTCCTTTTTTGTGTTTGACTACTCTTTTTCCTTATGTTTCCCTATTTTCTACTTTATTCTTTGCCTTAAATTTGACTCTAAATAATTTTTGGTATTTTTGGTATTTTTGTGTGTTTCCTTGTTGATTTACTGAACCCCTTTGATTTATGCCCTAAAACTATTTTTAATTGATTTCGGAATATTTTCTTTCTCTCTTATTTGTATCCAAATAATTTATTTTTCATGTTTATGTGTTCGATTTCGACACTATATAAACCCCTCCCCATTCCCCTTTAGGAGAGACTCTTTTTGGAATCACTATAGCCTCACTAGATCTAAAAGCTTTACTCTGATATTTCATTCTATACTTTGGTTTTGGCCAGCTGAAAGCCAAGGCCATTAAGTTCTGAGTTCTTCCTTCTCGTTGATGTTCAGAATATTGCAGACTTTTTTTCTTTCTTGCGTTTTCGTTTAACTGGTAAGTCACTTGACTTTTTGCAATTTCATCCTTACGTATCTCCGATTTGCATGTGTTCTAACTTCTGAATCCATGGCTTAATATGTTTCTGAGTTGTGTTTAAGCATCGCTCTGTTAACTTTATATGCTTTTTTAAGACTCTTTGGCACTTAAATGCTCCTAATGCTACTAGTTCTGAAATTATCTACGCCTAGCCCAGGTAATCTGAACCTTCCTAAGATTTGCTCAGCTAGTGTATCGACTCCTGAATGTTCATAAACATGTTTACTTACTTTGTTTTGAATCCCTGTAATGGATGCATCACATTTGTATTAACCTGTATTAAGACCTTCATTGTTTGTCATAATTTGCCTCCCTACTATTGTGTCACTCAGCATGATCACTGGATCCCATACCCCTTTAGTATTTGCTTGTGATTTAGAACAATTGTCTCATCATGTTTGAATTGTTACTTTACGACGTTAGGATAAATCTTTGATACAACTGGATCTTCTTTAGTTAATTAGGCCATTAAGGCAATGCTTGAATGCCTATATCTTCTACTTGACATGATTTTACCTTCCAACCTACTCAGAATCTCTGTAGTAATAGTCTTGCATATGTGTCTTAATTTGTGATTGTGATCTTACCCCTCTGCTAACATGATGCCCTGTTCTTTCTATGATTACTTGTCTCATCACAATGTTGTCCTGTTTCTTGATAATAATACTAGGTTGTGTACTTAGCATAATTCAACCATGTTTCAACCTGTTTAGTATTGCGCACCTGCGCATAATAATCTTTGTCAATCCTGCAAAGACGTTCTTTCCTTAACTTTTTCAGCATGTGACTGCCTATGTGCTAAGTGTTGAACCCGTTTCTCATTTTCTATTAAGCTTGCTTTTACAATTCTGTGATTTGTTCGATTGCTTGCTCTATATACTCAATTTGGTTGTGTCTGTTTAAATCCCTCAATTCCGGTCTCTCAACCTTGGTCCCCTCTCTTTCACTTGTTACTCGAGCTCTTTGAATCCCCATTCTTAGCCGGCTAAAGGCCAAGGCTACTTAGGCTCTACTCTTTGACCTCCCTAGTATGAGCACTGCTCATGGTCAATTTGAGACCCTCGCGAACTCTGACACACTAGGACTTTGTCCCTAGTTATTCTCTGAATCTCTCATATTAACCTCCCTAGTGTGAGCATTGCCCTGGGTTCCTGAAGCCCTTGGGAATTCTGACACACTAGGGTCTTGGTTCTACTTGCTCAACTCTGTTTTCTAACTACTAGGTGAATCAATTGGTTTCTGGATGCCTGATGTCAATGAAGATGTAATTTCTGGGCTGTTGTGAACCATGAGAATGAAGGCCTGGCCTGGCTGGGTATATCTTTGGGCCTGCTGTAGGCTCCCTATAGTTATTTTACTCTGTAATTTATTCCATTCATTTTGGGTCAGTAATAAATGTTGTAATAACAAATGGAGTGTTAGTAAAATTGGAAAAATGGGTTTATTTTAATATTTGCATGAACGGGTAGAAATCTTGCTTATAGGTATTTAATTTGCTCGAACATGTTCTGCTACTATGTGTGTTAGATAACCTGCCGATAGGACTTGAGTGTTTAATTTATTTAACATATTCTGCTTCTACATGTTTTTTAGATATCATGTCTATAGGAAATAAAGTGACCAATGTTTCTATTTGCATTACGGCATATTCATTAGATACTATGACCCTAGGATTATGTTAGCTTATGTTCTGCAAATCTGCATTTTAGAAATCATGCCTATAGGGTTTTAATTGGTTAATGTGTTGTTGTTATAATTGCTCACTTAAGAGACATGCCTATAGGAGCTAAATCCAGTTTTAATCGCTAATTGTAGAAATCCTGCCTATAGGGTAATCCCACTCGCTTTTAAGTGTTAATATTGATGTTAATATTGAACTTTCAACATTGTTTCTATTAGAAAGCATGCTTATAGGATCAAACTGAGTAGTTCTGAATATCTTCCATGGTTATCACTGCTAACTACTGCGTAAATCATCTAGATAGCATGTCTATAGGTTTAATCGCTTATAATCTGTAATCAACGGGCAATTGTGTTGTCACTTAGAAGCTGTATCCGAAACGGCATCTTGCATCTGAAACTGCCTACATGTTTGAATCCCGAGGTCACATAGAAACCATGTCTATAGGGCCTAATGGCTTTAATTTGCCGCAATCCTGAAATTGTCTAACGTTTAATGTGAAAATTTGTTCGCGTGCATTTGTTGTCTAAGTGTGGAGGCTAACTTGAGCCCTTAATTGCTTTTACATGAAGTCCAACTTGTTTTGTATGTTGCCTAGTTTTATCATTTCTAAGCAGCCTAAGCTAAGTCTAGAAACTATCCAAAATAGAGGTCCAAACGCCTCCTGGGCACCATAGGCATGGGACGGGTAGTGCACGCATAGGGCACGATTTAGAATCAACTACTGCGCTTTAGGTAAAAACTTAAAGATAGTAATCGGGTAGCAGAAGATGATACTCTGTGCCCGCTGAATAATACAAGTAACTCCCCACCTCGAGGGAGTTACGAAGTATTATTTATGTAGCACGGGGTGATCATTTAGGCTAAAAAACATAGGACCCCCCCATCTTGTCTTTAAACGAATTATATGTGTTTACTCAAGGACATTCTAATAATGATTTTTTTTAAACTTACTTTTTTTTCTCTCTGACTATTTGACTAATTCATATAATTCGAGTTTGGTCGGGACCCACAGTTGTGGACCTAGAAGAGTGCCTAACACCTTCTCTTCGAGGTTATTTGAGCACTTACCCGATCTTTGGTGACGCAAACTGGTTAAACCAGAGTTATTTGGAAATAGGTGCCCTAACGTACCTCAAACCCGTTATGTGGAGACTCTCTCTTTTAACACATTCCTTTAAAAGAGTTGTCACGTGTCGAAACTCAATTTCGCGAGAAAGGGCGGCGTGACAATCAGCTGCTTCACTTTCGACAGCCATCATGGAGGTGTCACCTTGTGCATCATCTTCTCCAGATTTGCTGGAAGAATCTCCGCATGCAGCAAGAGCTTGTTTCACAACATTTTCAGTGGCTTCTTTTCTTTTAAATCTTTTGTCAGGAACCAGGTTCCTTTTGGCTGCTTTGTCTGTATTGTGCTTGTACTGGTCTTGCTTGAGGAGGGGACAATCCTTGATGAAATGTCCTGGCTTCCTGCACTTATGACATAAGTCATATCCTCTTGGCTTGCTTGATCTTCCCTTCTTTGGAATACCTCCATTTTTGCGGACCATCTTCTGAAATCTCTTTGTAAAGTAAGTCATATCAGCATCTTCACCACTTGATTCATTGTTGTCTGTCTTGATGACCAGGTTCTTCTCCCTTTTGGGATCTCTTCTCTCATGATCCTTTTTCTTCTTAATTTCATAAGTTTTCAAATTACCAATGAGTTCATCAACGGTCAGCTTTTGTAGATCCTTTGCCTCCGTGATAGCATTTACTTTGCTTTCCCAGGAACTAGGTAATACACTGAGTACTTTTGTGACAAGTTTGTTGCTTAGAATGATTTTTTCCCAGATAATGGAGCTCATTGGTGATAGAGGTGAAGCGAGTGTGCATGTCATGAATGTACTCATCGTCCTTCATCCTGAAGATTTCATACTCAATGGTTAGCATATCAATCTTCGACTGCTTGACTTGTGTTGTCCCTTCGTGTGCTATTTGGAGAGCTTCCCAGATCTCCTTGGCAGATTGACAGGTAGAAATCTTATTGTATTCATCTGGCCCAATGCCACATACGAGGATTTTCTTTGCTCGAAAGTTATTATCTATAGCCTTGCGGTCAGCATCGCTGTATTCCTTCCTAGTCTTAGGAACTGTCACTGCTGGTTCCCCAATGGTTTTCATAGGAATGACGGGACCATCACAGATAACATCCTAGAACTCTGAATCTTTCCGTAGTATTGGCCATTGAATCTTGGTGATCTGTAGGTGGATTGAACTTCTTAGAAGTTTGGTGGAGTAGCCATGAGGATCTTTTCTAGGTGTTAGCCTGATAGAAAGAACCATCTCTGATACCAATTAATAGAAACTAAGGGTCCACCAAACTATATAGAGAACCATGTTCTCTATTAGTTCTCACAGAACACACACACACAACAGTAAGTAAATAACACAATAGAGTTTTACGTGGAAAACTCCAAACTCACGAGATTAAAAACCACGACCTATCTCGTAGGATTTCAACTTCACTACTGAGCAAAAATCAGATTATAAACTATTGTAACCTAGGAATTAACCTTTTAATCCCTCACTAACTTGTAATAACTCTATTACAAGCCCTTTTGTAATAACTCTATTACAAAGCTTACAACTCGACTAACTCTAGCCAAGATACAAATGCAAGGTTTATGGTTTTACAAAAAGGTTTCCTACACAATGCTTCTAACTAAGCTAAGTAGGAATTTCAAGTAAATCACTTTAACAAAGGTACAATACAACTAAGAACATATAATGACCCAATGCAGGAAATAAGTCCTTCGTTATGTTGTTCTTTGTTCTTGATGCCTTGAATGCCACTTACAAGTTGGCAACACACTTGAGATGAAGCTTGATGAATTATGGAATGTGCAAGTGTGATGTTTTGCCTTTGCTTCATGTTAATATTATATAAGTGACATCACTTGAATGATGTAAGCATGTTTGGTACACGGGCATTCCTCATAAAGTGACTGCTCCACTATTTGCACTGTTGTGTATGTACAGAGGAACAATTGCAACCACTTTACAGCTGTCAGGAGTTGACTGGTACTGTCAGCAAGGGAACTGATGTCAATATGTTGCCTCTATTGTTTCTTGGACTCTGAATGTTGGAACATGTCCTAGACTTGAAACTTGTTGATCTTGAGCACTTTGAGGATGTGGAACAGGTTCCCCATCTAGTTCTTAATATTAAGTTTGTTAGATCGTTAAAATATAACAGGACACATAACTTATCAATACCCTAGCTGCTATCACATAACCTCCGCAAAAAATGGCACATCTATACATGCGACGGTCTGTCTAAAACTCTTTTTGCTTAAACTTTTCTCCAATTTAGCTCTAAAGTTAAGACATCTTGCCCATTTTTTATATTCTCCAATTTCAAAGTTCTCACAAATCTTCAGAACCTAAAAATATACCATTCAAAGCACAATTATCCAATTTATTCCAACAAATGGGGCATTAAACTCTATCAAAACATAAGAACAATTAGCTAAAAGGCTAACGAATCAACTCTCCCAAACTTACACTTTTGCTTGTGCTCAAGGAAATCAAGACTTAGACTGCTACTAAATATTTAAGCTCACAAGCTAAAGCTAGCATCACAACCAAGCGAAAAAGTATTCAAGCACAAAAACTCATGACTTCAGTTGGTACCACAACTATACTCAACTACATGACTCCTCAACAACTTCCATAGGATTCAGTTTCAAAATCACATGAGTACCAAGCAGGTCAAAAAGATTTTCAAACTATGATCTCAAAGCTTCTAAAGTTATCTTTAAGTCACAAGGACACTATCTTTTGTTCATGTGTCTCATTTGAGAAAAGAAACATTAATCACACTCGAGTTTTCATGTGCCCACACAAATAAAGAGAGATTCCCACACACGTTACTATATTTTCAAAGGAAAAGTGGGATATGAACAAAAAAAATAAGCACTCTCTCTCACAAAAGAATTTCAAATGAACAAAAACAGAACAATAGGCTTGCCCATCGCGTAGATCTCCACTAATGTAGGTGTGTCTAGTTTAAAATCATTTAGGACTTGCGGGAATGTGTTGTAGGCTTTTGGTTGGAGGTAGGATATCAATATGGGTAAAGAGTGGCTACTACCTTCCGAAGCACTATAATCTTGACAATTCAAAACACAATTCTTTTCAAAATTTCACTATTTTTGCTCTCCTTTTCAACTAGGCGATATGATTAAATTACACCATTAGAGCTCCTTAGTTCGTAAGGATTTCTTTTTGTGATCACCACCTTTGTCATGAGTCTAGTATTACCTTTTTATTTCAACTCTTTTTTTTCTTCAAATTTCTGTCTTTTTATATATAGATTATTTTTAGTGCTCTTGTTGCTTCACCTTCAAGTAGCTTCCACATCACACTTTTTTTTTCACCTCCTCCCCCAAGCTTAGGCTTTTGGTCTAGATTATAATTTCACGTGCGTAAGAAAGTCGGGGCATCAAAAGAGGTTATCATAAGAAGGGAAAAATGGCTTGTATTGTGGTTGACAATAAAAGGCTAAATGATCAAAAGGGTCGACTAGGATAATCTTGTCCTGGGTAGGTAATTAAAGGCGCAGGCGGTCCAAAGACAGCCTCAACTCATTTTCTAAACCAAGCACAACTAGAATTTCGCTTCGAAACACACTTGGGGCAAGTTCTAGACCACAATTGACACATAAGAACTCAACAACAACCTCACCTCATATGACTCATGCATACTCAAAGCAAATGTATGTATTCAAAGCCCAATTGAAACACATAAATGCAAAAAGTTGTCATAACCTAAAACCTATATAGTGACATTAAAGCTAACAATGGAACCTAAGGATCATGCCAAGAATAATCAACTCAACTAATTTCTGGAATTGTCAAAAGCATGCATTTCATGGAAAGTTGTTTCAAGGCATACACATCTAAGAAGTGTTGGTACCAAAGAAGTCACAAGTTGACTTTTCGACTCCTACACTATTTTATTCATTACTACCTACTAATCAAAAGCTAGAAACAATTAAGATTGCCAGTTTGATATTGCATCTTTGGGAAAGAACCATGGAGAAGAAAACTGAAAGAGGTTATTGCTAATTCATAGAAAATACAAAACAAAATATAAACAAAAATAACAAAAAAGAAAAGACAAAAAAAAACTAACATTAAATAATGGCATCAGAAAGTGTTAAGCATACCAAAACTCATCAATGCCTCTCCCCCGTACATAAAAATTTCCATTGCTCTCAATGCAATTAAAACAAGTATAAGGGCAGGGTAAAGAAATACTCCCTCAATCCGAGCAGGGTGGCAGGCTCAACCGCTGCCAACAGTTGATGAAACAGTGGCCAATGATTGGTAGTGGAGCACAGATGGAGCAAGCTGGAAATTGACACGGTTTAGCTCACGGTTTGGTTCAATTGTTCCCATGTTGCTTTATCTTTTCTTAGATAATTTTGCTCAACCTCTTCACTTTGAACCTGCACCCTACACACATTTAATGCCCAAAATACATCAAAACAAGGGGAAAAAAAGAACATACTACACTACCAATACAAAATCAAAATGCAAGAATAAAAGGAAAAAGAGCTTGGGTTGCCTCTCAAGAAGCGCCTTATTTAACGTCGTGGCACGACGCAAAGTCCAATACCAATCAAGTCATTAGGGGTTCCCCCAATTGAATTTTTGAAACTACTTTCCTCTATCAAATTGGCCTAAATAATGTCGGATTCTATGCCCATGCACTTTGAAGATTCTAAGACCATCCCCATATTTTAAATTCACGACACTAGAGGGATAAATATGCATAACCTTGAATGACCCAGGCCATTTTGATTTCAACTTGCTCGGGAATAACTTAAACCTTGAATTGTAGAGAATAACTATGTCCCCGGGGTGAAACTCCCTTTTGATGATCTTCTTGCTATGGAGGAACTTCGTTCTTTGCTTATACAAAAAATCACTCTCATATGCTTGAAATTGAAATTCATCCATTGCATTGAGTTGAGGCACTCTTAAGTTTGTTGGATCAATCCAATTTGGCTTGAACTTTAGTGTCTTAATGGTAGAAGTTTTGGTTCGAGGAATAACTAGATTTTCCAAGTCAAGGGACATCTTCTCGAGCTTGTAAGAATATGAACTGAGTCCCTCCTAGACATCACGGCTTCATTGTACCCTTCCATGGACTCATTATTCGAATTGATGAGAACCGCTTGTAGAGCTTCTTCCATGCAAATATCTTCCATGTCATCGTCAACCACATCATCCACCACATCAACTATGAATATCACACCATAGTCATGTGTTTGTTTCATTGACTTTTGTATATGAAAAATTGCCTCTTCATCATTCAATATAAATTTGAGCTATCCCACTTCAACATCACAAATAGCTCGCCCGGTAGCCAAGAAAGGCCTGCCAAGGATGATTGAAATTTCTACATCCACTTCACAATCAAGAATCATAAAATCTGCGGGGAAATAGAATCGATCCACTTTGACAAGAATATCATCAATCACACTAAGTGGTCTCTTCAAAGTACGATCCGCCATTAATAATTTCATTGATGTAGGCCTTGGGTCACCCAAGCCCAACTTCTTAAAAAGGGCATAAGACATCAATTTGATACTTGCCCCCAAATCACACAAAGCTTTTGCAAAGCTTGTAAACCCAATAGCACAAAGAATAGTAAAAGTCCCCGGGTCTTCCATCTTCTTAACCCCGGTTTGTGAGATGATTGCACTACATTGGTGGCTAACCTTGATGGTCTCAAAATTAACATTCTTGTTCTTAGTGACCAAGTCCTTCATGAATTTAGAATAACCCGACATCTTTTCAAGAGCATCCACAAAAGGCACATTGATGGTGATTTGATTCAACATATCATAGAACTTTTGAAATTTACCTTCTTGTTGTTGCTTTGCAAATCTTGGTGGAAACAGAGGAGGCGGTCTCGGTAATTTCTTGTACACTCTAGGTGTCTCCTTGCTTTCCTCATTGCTTGGTTCGTTCTCTTTTAAAGGAACTTCTTTGGCATTTTGAGAAGTGCTTGGTTCTTGGTGCACCTCTTCAACAACAATTGGACTCACTATTGGCACTTCATACTTGGGAATTTCAACCACCTCGGGTATCTCATTGACCATGAGAGGTACATTTTGCTTAGGAACTTCATCAACTTTAGGAGGATCATCAACATTGGG
Source organism: Nicotiana tabacum (assembly GCF_000715075.1). Taxonomy (NCBI): domain Eukaryota; kingdom Viridiplantae; phylum Streptophyta; class Magnoliopsida; order Solanales; family Solanaceae; genus Nicotiana; species Nicotiana tabacum. The sequence continues at coordinate 36,595,383 of NC_134091.1, forward strand.
AAGAGAAACCTTAGGAACTTTGGGATTCTTGACTTTATGAAAAACATATTTGAGAGGCAACTCCTCTTCGTCATCATCATCCTCAACCACAATGGATCTCTTCTTTAAGATTTTGCCCCGCCTTGTGGTAATGGAAAACAAGCACTTTATTCCCTCATCTCTCTTTGGATTTGGAACTGTATCACTAGATAATGACCTTTGTGATCTCACATTCAATTGAGAAGCGATTTGACCCAATTGAGTCTTAATTTGCTTGATTGAAGTGGTATGAGAAGTCACCACTTGATTCATTTTTCGCCTCTCTTTATCGGATTGCTCTTGATTCTTGAGCATCCTTTTCATCATCCCTAAAAGTTGGTTATCACTTGAAAAGTTACCTTGGTTGTTGTATGGAGGAGGTTGGTAGGATCTTTGTTGATGTTGTTGGGAAGATCCACTACCTCGATTACCTTGATTACTGCCACTCCAACCTTGGTTTCCTTGATTGTTGTTCCCCCATTTTCCTTGACTGTTAGTGCCCCAATTGCCTTGGTTATAACTCGGCCTCCATTGTCCTTGAATAGATCCTTGAAAGTTACCTCGTTTATTTTGATAGTTACTCACAAACCGAACTTCCTTATTTTTCTCTTGATAAGAATCATCTTGAGTGTAGCGTCCATCATCTTGTGTGTACATCTTCTCTTGAGGTTGGCGTTGATTACCTTTCATCTTTTGCATAGAACCCAAGACATGAACATCTTCCATGGCATGTACTTGCCGTGATGTTTGAGTTTGTTGAAGTTGCACTTTTGCATGTTAATTCATAGTGGTGGTCAACTCGGTAATGGCTTGACCATGATCTTGCAACTCTTTATTGAGGTGAATCATATTCGGATCCCCTTGAAGAACATTTGCTTGCGATTGCCAAGCGGATGATGTCTCCGACATCTCATCAAGTATGGCACAATCCTCAGGGTAAGGCGTGGTCATGAAATTTTTACCAGCAAATTGGTTCACTACACATTGATTGGTTGTGTTAATTCCACGGCAGAAGGTTTGTTGCAACATGTTCTCGGTCATATTGTTATTAGGACATTCATTCACCATGGTTCTATAGCATTCCCAAATTTCGTGTAGTGTCTCATTCCGTTCTTGCTTGAATGCCAAGATTTCATCCCTCAAAGTAGCCATGTGCCCGTGTGAGAAGAATTTGGCAATAAACCTTTCGCGAACTCATCCCAAGTATGGATAGAATAGTTTGGTAAGCGCTCCAACCAATCTAAGGCTTTTCCTTTTAGGGAGAAAGGAAATAACCTCAATTTCAAAGCGTCCTCGGACACATTTGTTTGATTACTTCCCCAACAAGCATCTACGAATCCCTTTAAGTGCTTGTATGCATTTTGATGAGGTGCTCCGGTTAAGTAGCCTCTTTGCTCAAGCAAAGTGAGCATGAAATTTGTAATTTGAAATTTTTCCGCCCTAATATAAGGGGGGACAATTGCACTTGCATAGCCATCATTTAGTGCGTCATGTTGTTGAGCTGGTTAGCCATGTGAAGGTTGTGGTGGTGGAGGCGGCGGAGGTTGGTGTTGGTTTTGACCTCAACCACGCCGGTTGTCGCTTCTTCATCTACCATATCTTCATAAATGGCCCCAAAAGGCAAATCACGAATTTCATTGTTGTTTGCCATTGGTAACCTATAACAAGCACACACGAATCAAAGTATCACGAAGAAAAAATAAGAACTCAAGAAAACACACAATAACAAAGTAACACAAGAACACCGTACTCCCGGCAACGTCGCCAAAAATTGGTGTCGTCCAATCCTACTCTCTATATGAAAGTAGCACGGTCGTTAGCAATAATAAACCCAACAAAGGTTGGGGTCGAATCCCACAAGGAATAGGTGTGTGTTAGAGTATCCAAATGCATGCAAACTCAATGATTCTTAATGTAATCTTCAAACAAAGAGTGGTTATTCAATTATGTCTACAATTACTACTAAAGTTTGACTAAGGATTTCTATCAAACACGTAAAGTGCAAATAAGATGATGTAGTTCTAACAAATAAGAGAAATACGCTAGGGTTGCTTCCCCTTCGTATAGGCTATGCTTTTGGGTATATAAATGTTAAATTCTAGTTAATTAAGCATGTCTTATGGCCTCAATTTCTATTCTACCAACTTAATGTCTTCCAACACTAAAGAGGTTTTTACCCCAAATCACTCTTCCAAGTCAACTAAGGCTCAATGATGAACAATTGATTAGCCCAAGTGAAAATCACATTATTCCTAGTTACATTCATTAATCAAGTGATTAACCTACCTAATTCCTTTCTAATAACCTTATACCTAAGCTAAGTTCCACTTTTCCAAGTTAGAACAAGCAAAATAGGCATGGATTTAGTGTTTGTAACCACAAAATCAATCAATAATGCATGGAGTAATTAGAGATGGAGTAATTAGAGAACACAAAGCTTAATCAAATATAGACATAATATTAATAACCCAAAAACATAACCACACTTAAGGTTCACAATCCTAGCTTAATAAACTTAGCTAGACCTATTAAGAAAGAAAATACAAAAAGAGATGAAAATCTAAGCATAATAGCTAAAGAGGAAAGAAAGATTGTGTAGAACAATGGTGATGACTAAAAATCCTTTTGCCTCAATTTTTCTCCAATTTTAGCTCTAAAGTGATGACTTCTTGCCCATTTTTTATATTCTCCAATTCCAAAGTTCTCACAAAATTTCAAAACTTGAAAATACACCTTTCAAAGCACAATTATTCAATTTATTCCAACAAATGGGGCATTAAACTCTATCAAAGCATAAGAACAATTAGCTAAAAAGCTAACGAATCAATGTCACTGGAAAGTTCTACGGTGATTTCTAAAACAATTGCCAAAGACCATCAACACCAAAAAGCAGCATCAATTTGATAGGCTATCATCTAACAGCAACAAAAGATCTACATAGATCAGCTAGACATGTTGCCATGTGTGTTACCACTTAGAAAGGACTCCTCAAATTTGATGGAACTGAGTTCCGCAAAATATTCACTGTTGGATGATTAGTTACTACTAACATTACTGGTATGGTCTTATTGTTCTGAAATATTGATGCTTTTTTGTGTGTGCGCGTGACACAGACTTTGAGCAGGGATGATGAACATATTAACCCTTTATATATTTTCTTCATTCTCGACAACATATTATTTATAGCTCTTTTAAAATGCCATTGTTGATGTTATAACACGAAAACCTAGCTATTGTATAGGGTATAGTCAGGACAGATCAGATGTGATGTGTAAAAGGATGCTTGCGAAGGAGTCTCAAATGACATGCCCATATGCCCCTCAACAAAATCATATACACCCATCTTTCTTTATGTGCTGCGGAACCAAGTGTAATTCCACTCTGAATTTTAGTTCCCCTTCACAAGCAACCTTTTTCACGTTGTTGAAAAGCATATAGACGATTGAATTTTGGTAAAATCTGGAATTCCCTTGATTTAGTAAACTATCGGCAGAGAGAAAAGGGTCAAAACTGCCCAAAAGACAACACAATATTTACCATAAAATTGCCACCCGACGATATTGATTAGAACATGAATATGCCCTTGCACTGTAACATAAGTATTCATGGTTATAACATGACAACAAGGTAGGAATAATACATTTTCCCTCTACAGAGCTATACAATCCGGTATAGAATTTTGGTACTATAAATTACCAAGATTTTGGTGTAAGCTTTATACCAATTTTAGTTAAGCTAATACCAAGAGAAGGCCCATATGAGGAAATATAGACACTAGTAGAATCAGGTGAAACAAACTGGATAAAATCAAAACAGCAAAAGGGTTCAGTATTCCCTCTTTCGTTTCTTGGAAATGACCATCGGAAAAAATAAATTACAAATCTTCGATGCCTTTAAATACTTCTGCACAAAGTATGTTCTTGCACTTTGTATGTATATGACCTAAATGCATATCGAGTAACATCAATGGAATACTACTTTCCTTATAGATACATTTATTATCAAGGGATGATCGTGAGCATTTTAAAATGTGGGTACACCGGTGATAAAAAGAAATTTAAGTGAATTATACTTAGCAAACTCTAACTTAAAATTCTGAATTAGTCTTATTGCAAATATAAAGTTTTATCTGTTAGAGAAAAAATACTTTTACTTAATTATGTGTTTATCATTGACCCACTTATGATAAATCTTTCTAGATCACAGGAACATCTAACAGTATAAAACTTTTGTATAATCCATTCAACTTCTTTGCTCGCTCTGTTGCGGCACTAGCTCAGATCTTTAACATATCTACCCCAAAACCAGTGCCGCTCCCACAGTTGATGCATGGAATTCAAAGCAACACCTTTAGTCTCTGGCATAAACATCACAGCAAAAATGGTCATAACAGCAATCCAACCAGCAAAGAAAAAGAAAGCCCCATACTAGAAGTGACAAAGCATGGCCAAGAATGTCTGAGACAACACAAAAGTGGTGGCAAAGTTCACGGCCACACTAATGCTCTGTCCCATTGATCGAATGTTCATCGGAAATATTTCGCTTGGAATGAGCCAACTTAGAGGACCCCATGACCAACCAAAACCAGCAGCATAGATGCACATCAGGTTTTGCTAGAGATTGTTTTGCCTGCTCCAATTTTCCACGCTCAACTAGGCTGCTAGGTGTGTCTGAAATGAGAAGTGCACCTGCACCCTAAAGTGTGACTTTGTGCCAATAAACTGTAATAAATAGAAGAATTAACTCAAATAGCCACTCACACAACCAATTAAACTAAAGATAGCCAGTGGAGGTATAATATATGCATAGTTCATGTATTGTATGTGTATAATCGTGTATAACTAATGTATAATCTATGTATATGACTAAAAAAAAGTAAACAGTGAACCGGCTATTTGTGTAAAGATCCCTTGTTTTTTATGAAGTATCATGGTTCAAATCTCAGGAGAGATAAACAAACGCTAAGTGTATGATATAACACGGTTCCTGTACTAACGAGAAATAACATATAGGCAGTGAACTAACTAATCGAGGTGCGTACAAGCCGATCTAGATGCCACTATTATATGTAAAGGAGAAAATGAACAAAAATAAATGAGAAGTGCACCTGTGGTCATTGTCGCGGCTGGAACTATGGCCAGGCCGAGGGAGAGGCGCCATCCCCAGCTGAGCTTAGAGGTGACATAGTTTATGCAACTTGCAATAACAATGCCAAGGCCTATGAAAAATTGGAAGCCTGTGCTGAATGCACCTAGCCATTTTGAAGGTGCCATTTCTGAGAGATATACAGGAGTAGCCTTCAAAGGTATACATAATTAAAGAGAAAGTTAAATTACTACATAAGTCTTGATTTTAGTTCACGGAAAGACAGGATTGTGTCTAGAAAGAGTAGGCTGGGGAAGAGGCCTAAAACGCATACTCTTCTCACCCCAGTTTGTTTAACAAGTATTAATTTTCCAAATTACATAAACTCTGTCACTCGTTACCTGGTTAGTAAAGCCAACACCAAAGCCTAGTAAAATGCAGCCCAAAATGAGCATAGAAATATTTTGAGCAGCACCATTCATAGCAGCACCAGCAAAGAAAGTGCATCCTCCTACTACCATTATGTTTCTTCGTCCTATGGCTTCCGTGAGGCGACCAGCTACTAGAGACGCAACCAAGCCAGCAATGTAGAGTCATGAAGTAAATGCTGTTAAAACCTTGCTGTCGTACACACAATACACGTTTGTTTCAGCACCAGCAGATGCTGCTTTCTTCAAAATTGATGGGAAGAATTTTTCAAGGAATGGCCTCATTGTTGTCACTCCTCCTGTTGTACAAATTAAAGTGATTAGACGAAATAACATACACATCATAGAAATAACGAGTCCGTATAGGAAATTATGTAACAAATGCGGCTACGGTGGAAGACACATTTGGAGAGTTGGCAAATTACCTTTGGGACCCCGGAAAGATGCTTATATATAGAAGAGAAACATAATCTATTAGGGATCATGCTATGTAATATGGCCAAATTTTCATGATATTTGCTATGACATAATATCCATTATAACTAATTTGTGGATCATGACATTTGCCATGACATAATATCCATTATTAGGCCAAGGATTTCTTGCTATAAATAGAGAAGTTTCTCCTTATTTGTAAACACACCAATTCAAGAGCTTTTCACTCTTGTCTTTCTTTCTCCTCCTTTATTTCATTATAGAGCATTTTGTAAGAGAGTAGTGTTGGAAAACACTTGTGTGAACCCTTTCTTTGGAGTGATATTGTGAGGTTATTATCTTGGGGTATTTGGGATTAATTAGAGTATTTACTCTAATTTTGTACTCTCTTTTGTACTCTTGTTGGTATAGTGAAATTGTTCATCTCTGCTTGTGGACGTAGGTCACCTTGACCGAACCACGTTAAATTTGTGTCTTCTTTATATTCTTTAATTGTCGTTATTATCAACTTTCATTGTCTTTGTTATTGTCATTATACCCTTGTTTGGCTAAATTTCGTACTACCCGGGTTCCCGATCCTAACAAATTGGTATCAGAGCCAGATCTAATCGGGTTAGTTTAAAAGGCCAAAATGACTCTAACAAAGTCTTATGTTAAGAAATTTGACCGAAGTGCAAACTTCGGAATGTGGTAATTAAAGATGGAAGCTATCCTAATTCAGGATGGCTTAGATTTGGCACTGCAAGGAAAGGAGAAGATGCCGGATAAAAAGACAGACGAAGAGTTTGTCGTCATAGACAAAAAGGCAAAAGCAGGTATTATTTTAAATCTTTCAAATAAGTTTTTGCGTGAAGTTGCAGCAGAAAGCTCAGCCAAAGGCATATGGGAAAAGCTTAAAACCCTATATATGAAAAGAACAGTAGAAAACAGGCATTACCTAAAGCAAAAACTCTACACTTTTCGTATGGCTGAAGGTACCTCTATACTTACACATCTTGATACTTTTGATTCTCTTCTTATGGATTTAAGTAACATAGATGCTGAAATCAAAGATGAGGATCAAGCTGTGTTATTGCTTGTTTCCTTACCCCAGTCGTTTAAACATATAAGAGATACTATGCTTTATGGAAAGGATAATATCTCTTATAAAGATATCAAATCTATTTTGAAATCAAAAGAACAAATAGATAGAGATATTACTGGAAAAACTAGTGGGAACCAAGGGGAAGACATATTAATAAGAGGTAGATCCAATAAGAAAGATTCAAGTAGTGAGAAACCTAAATCAAGGTCAAAATCCAGATACAAAATGTCATGTGCAAATATTATCACAAGAAAGGTCATATTATTTCTGAATGCTTTAAATTGAAAAACAAAGAAAAGCATAGAGAAAAGAAAAATGAGCACAAAAATGCTGACACTGCCGAAGCAAGTGTAGCTGCTGATGAGATTGAGGGAACGATTTTTTTAGCAACTAATAATAATTTCAAATCTAACAATGAATGGATTTTAGATTAGGGTAGTTCTTATCATATGTGTCCAAGTCGAAATTTATTTACCACATATGAATCTATTGGAGGTGGAGTTGTCTTGATGGGCAACAATGCTGCCTGCAAAGTTATTAAAAAATGTACAGTCCAAATCAAAATGCACGATGGTGTGGTGAGAACTCTCACCGATGTTAGACATGTTCCTAACTTGAAGAAAAATCTCATCTCTTTGGGCACTCTAGAATCTCTTGGGTGCAAGTACACAGGTGAAGGTGGAGTTCTGAAAATTTCTCATGGTGCTCTTGTGATCATGAAAGCACGCAGATCTGGTACGTTGTATACTCTTTTGGGATCTACTGTTACAGGTGCTGCTGCAGTTTCAATATCAGAAAAATCAGATTCTGACATCACCAAATTGTGGCATATGCGATTGGGGCATATGAGTGAAAAAGGTCTTTCCATCCTCAGCAAAAGAGGTCTCTTATGTGGTCAAAGTACCGAAAATATGGAGTTCTATGAACATTGTATGTTTGGGAAGCAGAAAAGAGTCAGCTTCAAATCTCCAGCGATTCATAGAACAAACGGTACTTTGGATTACATTCATTCATATCTTTGGGGTCCTTCACGTACCCCATCAAAATGTGGTGCCAGGTATATGTTAACTTTCATTGATGATTATTCAAGGAAAGTTTGGGTTTATTTCCTGAAAAATAAAAGTGATGTTTTCTTAAATTTCAAACAATGGAAAGTTTTGATTGAGAAGCAAATAGGAAAACATGTTAAACGGCTTAGAACAGATAATGGCTTGAAATTTTGTAATGATGAATTCAACGAATTTTGCAAGAATGAAGGAATTGCTCGACATCGTACTGTGAGAATGACACCTCAGCAAAATGGTGTGGCAGAAAGGATGAATAGAACTCTTTTGGAAAGGGCTCGTTGCATGATTTCAAATGTTGGGTTGACAAACGCCTTTTGGGCAGAAGCTATCTCTATAGCTTGTTATATTGTCAATCGAGCTCCTTCTGCACCTTTGAACTTTAAGACTCCAGAGGAAATGTGGTCTGATACTCATGCTAATTATTCTGATTTAAAGATATTTGGTTGCCCTGCATACATGCATGTAAATGATAGAAAACTAGAGCCAAGGGCTAAAAAGTGCATTTTCCTTGGGTATGCATCTGAGGTGAAAGGATACCGACTATGGTATCCTGATCCCATGGCACCAAAATTTATAATTAGCAGAGATGTAACCTTTAATGAATCCTCTATGTTACATTCTAGAAAAGAGTCTTCTAGTTCTTGTGATACAGATAAAGGAAAGAGTACACCGAACCAGGTGGATATTGAGATTGGCATTCCTTCTGAGCCAAGCTCATCAACTTTGGAGCAAAATACAGTTGAAACTCCTGAAGTTGAGACAGAAGCTGAAATTCCTGAAGTTGAGACTCCTGAAGTTGAACGAGAAGAAGAGGAGTATTCTATAGCCAAACATAGACCAAGAAGAGAAGGTAAATAACCATTAAGGTTTGGAGATTATGTTGCATTTGATTTTTCAGTTGCATAGGAAACTGAAGAAATTGGAGAACCATCAAAATATTCAGAAGCAGTTTCTGGTGCTGACTCAACCAAGTGGCTGATTGCAATGAATAAAGAAATTGAGTCTCTCCACAAGAATGGTACTTGGTCTCTTATGAAGCCACCATCAGGAAAAAGAATTATTGGTTGCAAATGGGTCTTCAAGTAAAAGTATGGCATTTCAGGGGTTGAAGATGCAAGGTATAAGGCACGATTAGTTGCAAAGGGCTCTAATCAGGTACAAGGAGTTGTTTTTAATGATATTTTCTCACATATTATTAAACATAGCTCTATTCGTGTCTTGCTTGCCTTCGTTGCCATGTATGATCTGGAATTAGAACAACTTGATGTTAAGACAACTTTCTTACATGGCAAACTTGAGGAACAAATATACATGCATCAACCTAAAGGATTTGAAATTGAAGGAAAAGAAGATCATGTTTGCTTGTTGAAGAAATTCTTGTACATATTAAAGCAATCTCCAAGACAATGGTATAAAAGGTTTGATTCCTTTATGTTGGGTCATAGTTATTCTAGGAGCATGTATGATAGTTATGTTTACTTACGGAAGTTAAATGATGGTTCATTTGTGTACCTATTATTATATGTTGATGACATGCTCATTACTGCTAAGGATTTAACATAAATTCACAATTTGAAAAGTCTGTTATAAAGTAAATTTGAGATGAAAGATTTGGGAGCAACGAAGAAAATTCTTGGCATGGATATCAAAAGAGATCGAAAAGCCAACAAGCTATTTTTGACCCAGAAGAAGTACTTGGAGAAAATTTTGGAGAGGTTTGGCATGAAAGATGCTAAACCAGTTAGTACCCCTCTTGCTGCTCATTTTAAGTTATCAGCTGCTCAGTCCCCGCAGTCAGAGGAAGAAGAGAGGTACATGGCACAGGTTCCTTATTCCAGTGTCGTCGGCAGTATTATGTATGCAATGGTTTGTACACGTCCAGACATTTCACAAGTAGTGAGCATGGTAAGTTGGTATATGGCTTGCCCTGGTAAAGCACATTGGTATGCTATGAAATGGATTCTCAGATATTTGTGAAGAACTTCAAACACATGTTTGGAGTTTGGGAAAAATACTAACACTTTGGTTGGTTTTGTAGACTCAGATTATGCAGGTGATCTTGACAAAAGAAGATCACTGACAGGCTATGTATTTTGCATCGGTGGTTGCACTATTAGTTGGAAAGCTACATTATAACATGCAGTAGATTTATCTACTACCGAAGCAGAATATATGGCAGTGACCGAGGCGATCAAAGAAGCTTTATGGTTGAAGGGTCTATTTGCAGAACTTAGTTTACACCAAGGTGGTATTACCATTTTCTGTGATAGTCAAAGTGACATTCATTTGACTAAAGATCAAATGTATCATCAGAGGACGAAGCACATTGATATAAAGTATCATTTCATCCGAGAACCAATTGCTGAAAGAAAAGTCTCTGTTAAGAAGATCAACACTAGAGACAATCTTGCTGACATGTTCACAAAACCTCTTCCAGTGTCCAAGTTCAAGCTTTGCCTGAACTTGATTGGCATTTATGAAGAATGGTTTTGCCCATTGGGGTTTTTGCGGAGAAGGTGGAGAAAATTTACTGTATATAAGCCGAAATTAGGCCAAGGTGGAGATTTGGAATATGGCCAAATTTTCATGACATTTTCCATGACATAATATCCATTATAACAAATTTGTGGTTCATGACATTTGCCATGACATAATATCCATTATAACAAATTTGTGGATCATGACATTTGCCATGACATAATATCCATTATTAGGCCAAGAATTTCTTGCTATAAATAGAGGAGTTTCTCCTAATTTGTAAACACATCAATTCAAGAGCTTTTCACTCTTATCTTTCTTTCTCCTCCTTTATTTTATTATAGAGTATTTTGTAAGAGAGTAAGTGTTGGAAAATACTTGTGTGAACCCTTTCTTTGAAGTGATCTTGTGAGGTTATTCTCATGGGGTATTTGGGATTAATTAGAGTATTTACTCTAATTTTGTACTCTTGTTGGTATAGTGAAATTTCTCATCTCCGCTTGTGGACGTAGGTCACCTTGACCGAACCACGTTAAATTTGTGTCTTCTTTATATTCTTTAATTGCCGTTATTATTAACTTCGATTGTCTTTGTTATTGTCATTATACCGTTATTTGGTTAAATTCCGCACTACCCGGATTCCCGATCTTAACATGCTATAAAGTCGTCTCTTTATATTCTTAGTTGGTTAGATTAACTCTGGAACCTCCCTCCCTTCTTCCTTTTCTGTTTCTTCTTTCCTTGGAAGTTGGAAGATTTGGTTATTAAATTGGAGTAATTGTAATAGTTTGAAGATGAACTCTTATATTAATGTACATGATTTCAATTCTCCCTAACAATACAATTCCTCCTCATTACAAATTATCAGTTTTTCTTTTTGTTCTCTCATATCTTCATTTGATTTATACACCAGTCTGATACAAAAGAATGATACAATGTCCAGATTGTTTTTTCTATAATTTCGAGGAAAGTTGTTTATCGGAAATGAAAAATGTATCTTCTCTTTCCTTGAATATGGATAACTTATAGTTACTTTTTGGATGACTCCATAGTCAGAGGCGAAATCAGAATTAAAATTCGGTTCATCTTTTAAGGTTTTTAATATTGAACCCTTGGATTTTTAAAGTTACAAGTTCATATCTAATAAGTTTGTAATTTTAATGAATTTTTACATAGAGTAAAACTTTTACTCATGTCCAAAGTTATGAGTGCAATTGAACCCGTTATTAATACACTACATACACCCATGTTCATAGTGTTACACTATCACCGCATAAAAGTTAAGGATGTATGAGTTTAACTTCTATACACAAATAGTACACTATCATATCATCTAAAAGATAATTATAGGTACCTAACCATTAAAAGTGAAATTAATAAGCCAAAAAATAATAGTGTAAATTTTTATACTCTGTATACACAAGTTAAGTCAAATGATATAATTAAATAACTCTCCTTCATAGGGACTTTTTCATAGAAAACACTGTTGATCATGAGCTACCCCTAACACAAAAATTGGAGTGGAATAAAAAAATGAAAAAGTAAACACTTACCTGAAATTCCAGTGTCAAATCCAAATAGATGCGGATCCAGGATTTAAATCATATGGGTTCAATTTTAAGATTTTTAACATTGAACTCATTATATTTTTAAAGTTATGGGTTCATATCTACTATTTTTGCAATTGTAACTTGTATTTATTTAGTACGCAGCAGTACTGCAAGAGAAGGGTAGGTAAGAGAAGTAAAGGCCGAATAACAGAAGAAGATGCACAAGCGGAAAAAGATCAGAAGTGCTTGTTGTGAAACTAGATGTCTATTTTCTTGGTGTCATTTTTCTAAGTTGGCTATTTAGTTTTACTCTATTCTGAATTTGGAGATGTCCACTTACACAGAAAAATGATAGTGGGACGAATTTATCTTTATAAACAATAGTGACTCTGTCACTTGGCTCGAAGCAATTATGTAACGACCCAAAATTCAACTAGCCGTGATGGCACCTAATCTCACCCGCTAGCAGAGGCGGACCTACGTTACATGTAGAGGGGTCACGGGACCCCGTTAGTCTCGAAAAAAATCTTGTAAATATACGTTATATATATCTGTACATATATATATAGGACCCCTTAAATATTTTAATTGTGCCCCCAGACACTAAAAGGTGGACGGAAGAAGTGGATATATTGGGCGCTTCAATTCCCTTGTTTGCTGGATGATCCGGCTTAGAATCCCATATTTAGTTTTTTTAGTTAATTGAATACAACATACTTTCATACTTAATAACATATTATTTTATTTTTTTCTTTAGTCTTTTTTTTTTTTTTGAATTCAATTATAGTTTAGTTCTAACTTCTAATACATAATAGTCAACTTAATTTTAAAAAAAAAGTTTAAATTTATCCCTTAAAATTAAAAGCTTTAAATTGCAACTTATCACTCCAGAAATAGAAAAATACAAATACTTATGCCTCAACCTTCTTCATCAATCACTTTGACTCTGACTCGGCAGTGGAAACTAAGAGTTTAAGACTTTTCTTTGGTTTTGTTTTTTACTATTAACATACCCTTAATCTTGATTTCTTTAAAGTTTGAATGCCCTTTTGATCACTGGTCCTTCATTTTATTTAAAAAAAAACTAGAAATTTTAAAATGCGAAACATGCTTAATCAAACATTTTTCCTTCCCATAGCATCCATTTTGCGATGAAATCTCTCTTTTTTCGATGCTTTCTTTTCTTTAGAACTTCTTTTGTTTATATGTGGATGATAAGTCATTATAATCATTAAGTTTTCAAAGAGTTGCGCGCCGAATTTTATCGCTAGTGATTAGCACACAATGGTGCCCCCGTCGTGCTCAAATATTGGGTTCGCCTCTGCCCGCTAGGTAAGTCAAATAACAACAATCCAATTCAATTAATATTTAACTGACTCTAATACACTCCCAAAGACTGGTAGTACAAATCATGAGTTTCTAATATTAGAATTTACAAATGTGATGTGAAATACAAATACGTCATTTGTTTGAAATATACATGAACAGATTAAAAATTCTAAAGCTACCGTGTGCAAGAGGTAGCAATGACTGGAATGCAGGTACATCTTCAGATCCAACTCCCGTCGTACACAACTACATCAACATCAGAAATATGCACGCAAGGTGCAGAAGTATAGTAGAAGTACAACCGACCCCGTGTACACAATAAGTAACAAACTTAACCTTAGGTTAAAAGTAGTGACGAGTTGGGACAAGGGTTAGAGTCCAACTCTAATAACTAATAACATCTCAATAATAATACAATTTAAAGCAACACAAGTAGTAACTCAATAATAAAATGACCAGCTCGTAAAAAATTATAAACATTTTCTTTTCAATATAGCAGTAAAACTCAAATATTTTTGCCGAAAGTCACTGAAAATATGAGTAAGTCAAAAATATGTGATTTTTCTCAAAAACTTTAACGACAGATAAGAAATCTCATTATCAGATGGCATGATGAAAAATGCTTCTTTATGCCTACATGTCAAGTATGCATGTCTAATGCAATGCAACGCAGTGATGAACTCGTCTACTCACACTCTCAGTTGAACCCGTATATAGTATACTACATCCGCCTGAATCCAAATATGAGGCCACCTGATGCAGCAACAATGCTAGTGATGACAATGACGAATGTTATCTTCCCGTTAAAGTGGTTATCACTACCTTGTCCCTCAGCAGCCATGCCCCCAATTGCCTTTTTTTCTTCTCGGCTACTTGAAGAGATCGAAAACAAAGGTTTACAGAGTTTAATTATATTTCCTATAGTCTACAGAGCGAGTAGCTTCACATATATACGAACACAAAGTTATACACTAAAGTAAGAAGTTGCTAATTGATGGCATATAGAAACAGAACATGTGCCACCTAGGTCAATAAATTAATGAACTAGTTAGAAGTATCTTGACATTTTAAACATTGTTAAAAATGGAAGTGATGAAGGAATTTCTGATGACTTTTAGCTCTGTGCAACTTCCTCTTCTGTTCATTTCCTCCCCCTTCTATATACTATAGCTTGTATTTATTTAGTACGCAGCAGTTTTGCAAGAGAAGGGTAGGTAAGAGAAGTAAAGGCTGAATAACAGAAGAAGATGCACAAGCGAAAAAAGATCAGAAGTGCTTGTTGTGAAACTAGATGTCTACTTTCTTGGTGTCATTTTTCTAAGTTGGCTATTTAGTTTTACTCTATTCTGAATTTGGAGATGTCCACTTACACAGAAAAATGATAGTGGGACGAATTTATCTTTATAAACATTAGTGACTCTGTCACTTGGCTCGAAACAATTATATAATGACCCAAAATCCAACTAGTCGTTATGACACCTAACCTCGCCCGCTAGGTAAGCCAAATAATAACAATCCAATTCAATTAATATTTAACTGACTCTAATACACTCTCAAAGATTTATAGTACAAATAATGAGTTTCTAAGATTAGAATTTACAAAGGTGGTGTGAAATACAAATACGTCATTTGTTTGAAATATACATGAACAGATTAAAAATTCTAAAGCTACCGTGTGCAAGAGGCAGCAATGACTGGAACGCAGGTACATCTTCAGATCCATCTCTCACCGTACTGTGGCGACCCGGCCTGTCGTTTTGAATATTATAACCCCGTTCCCACATTTACTGCTCAATTTATGTCTTGCAATTGATTTATGACTTGTTGGGTTAGTTGGTTCGGGTCCGGAAGAAACTCGAAGTGAAATGAACACTTAGTCTCTTAGTTAGAAAGCTAAGTTAGAAAAAGTCAACCATAAGTTGACTTATGAGTAAACAAATTCGGATTTGAATTTTTATGATTTCAATAGATCCGTATTAAAATTTTGGAGCCATAGCAAAAAGAATCGTCGAATTCGGACATCGTATGAGAGAGTTATGCCTATTTCTGTATCGGAGGAGATTTTCCGTCGCCGCGAGTGCCCAGGGTAGCGTGGGGCGCTAGCCCTGGCGCTGAGAATTTTTTGGGTCCTGGAAACTGCGCCACAAGCAGCGCCCCACGCTACCTGTGATGCTCAAAACACCAGAGGCTCTATAAACGGGTTTTTTGACCATTTTTGACAAAAATAGAGTTGGGGAGCTCGGTTTGGGCGATTTTCACGGGTAAACATTAAGGTAAGTGTTCCTTATCCTATATTGATTATATTTCATGATCCAATACTCATTTACATCATGAATCCGTGAATTTATGGAAGCAAAATCAGATTTTTGTAAAATCTTCCAAAAATATAAAATGAAGATTTGAAGGTCAATCTGATATCGGAATTTGATAAAATTGGTATGGGTGGACTTGTAATTGAATGGGTTATCGAATTTTGTGTGTTTTGTCAGATTCCGAGACATGAGTCCCACGGGTGATTTTTGAGTTAAATTTCGGATTTTGTTGGAAAAATTTGTATTCTCATATGGAATTAATTCCTACGATTCGTGTTGAGTATATTGAATTAATTGTGAATAGATTTGGAACTTTTGGAGACCGTGTCCAGAGACGAGGGCATCTCGGAGTAGGATTTTACGCTGTTTAGGTAAGTAACAGTTTTAACTCTGGCTTTGAGGATATAAACCTAGAGATTTGACATCACGTGATTGTTTGAAAGTGATACCCACGCTAGGTGACGAGCATGTAAGTGTGCACCATGAGGGATTGAGACTTGGTCTATCCTGTGAGGTTGTGAGGCCTAATGGCTATTATCTGTGGTTATGTATTTATTTGTTGTTGAACTTGTTTGCCTTCACGTTAGAGATCATTCTTAGACTTTATTCATGCTCACATTATTGGTACTAAGTCAGAGAAAATATTGTACATGTTACCTCAGTCTCTATTATTTGCTATAATGTGGTGGTACTTGATGTGAGCTGTGTTCCCTTATTTGTTGGTGATGATGAGGCTAGTGAGGTACATGATTGAGTGAGGCCGGGGGCCTGGTTGTAAGGATATTAATACCATAGTGCGTGAGTTGTCCGCGTAGCACGTGAGTTGACCGTGCGGGTCCAAGTAGTGATACCATAGCGCGTGAGTTGTCCGCGTAGCACGTGAGTTGACCGTGCGGATCCAGGTATTGATATTGATTGAGTGAGGCAGAGGGCCTGGTTGTGAGGATATTAATACCATAGCGCGTGAGTTGTCCGCGTAGCACGTGAGTTGACCGTGCGGGTCCAGGTAGTGATACCATAGCGCGTGAGTTGTCTGCGTAGCACGTGAGTTGACCGTGCGGATCCAGGTATTGATATTGATTGAGTGAGGCAGAGGGCCTGGTTGTGAGGATATTAATACCATAGCGCGTGAGTTGTCCACGTAGAACGTGAGTTGACCGTGCGGGTCCAGGTATTGATACCATAGCGCGTGAGTTGTCCGCGTAGCACGTGAGTTGACCGTGCGAATCTAGGTAATGATATGATGGCACGTGAGTTGTCCGTGCTTAACGCTTGGGCTTTGGGAGCCCCTCCGGAGTCTGTACACACCCCTAGTGAGCGCAGAGTGTTGAGTGTTTTGAGTATTGAGTGCTGAGTACGAGTGATGAGTGATGGAGTGACACTGCTGTGAGGTTGTATTTATTTGTGTTGTTGCTGCATTTAACTGTTAAACTTCTTTGTGGCATTTACTGAGTTATGGAATTTACCTGTTTATTTCCGTTTATTTTTTTAAATGGTGAAAATAAATAACTGGACTATTTTAGTTAGCTCGTTACTATTGCTCAGTTCCTTAGTTATTTATGTTACTTGCTGAGGTGGTTGTACTCATGCTACACCCTGCACTTTATGTGCAGATTCACGTGAGTTAGAGCGCGGCGATCGTTGAATTCTGTGGAGATTGCAAGGTAGCTGCTAGCGTTCGCAGGACCTTGTTACGACTTTTATCATTTCTTCTTTTGGATTGTATTGACAATTAGACAGTTTTATTTCTTAGTTCATAGATTTAGACGCTCATGACTTAGTGACACCCCGATGTTTGGGGCTCATTTTCGTATTTCTAAAAATATATTTAGAGTTGATTTAGTTATAAGAAATTCAAGTGTTGAAATATTTTATTAAATTCTTATAATCGGGTTAGTAGAAATATTTTGGGAAGTAGGCTTGCCTTGTAACATGATAGGCGCCATCATGAGCATGGTCAGATTTTGGGTCGTGACACGTACACAACTACATCAGCATCAGAAATATGCACGCAAGGTGCAGAAGTTTAGTATAAGTACAACCGACCCCGTGCACTCAATAAGTAACAAACTTAACCTTAGGTTGAAAATAGTGACGAGCTAGGACAAGGGTTAGAGTCCAACTCTAATAACTACTAACATCTCAATAATAATACAATTTAAAGCAACACAAGTAGTAAATAATAAAATGCCCAGCTCGTAAAACATTATAAACATTTTCTTTTCAATATAGCAGTAAGACTCAAATATTTTGCCGAAAGTCACTGAAAATATGAGTAAGTCTGAAATATGTGATTTTTCTCAAAAACTTTAACGACAGATAAGAAATATCATTATCAGATAGCATGAGAAAAAATACTTATTTATGCCTACTTGTCAAGTATGCATGTCTAACGCAATGCAACGCAGTGATGAACTCATCTACTCACACTCTCAGAGTACTAAATCTCATAATATTATATATGGTCAATCTATCCCATGGAAGATCCATCCCAAATATATATACATAATAACTGACATTCAGTCACTCAGTACTGTACATGGCCAATCCAGCCCAAGGAACTCCATCCCAAATATAAAGAAATAAGGCAACTCCATGTCCAAAAAACTCCATCCCAAATATAATGTATAGGACAACTCCATACCCAGGGAACTCCATCCCGATTATAATGTATAGGGCAACTCCATGCCCAGGGAACTCCATCCCATAAGTGAATATATATGGCAACTCCATGCCTAGGGAACTCCATCCCAAATATATTATCCATTGCGCTCACTGTGGGGGGTGCAGACTCCGGATGGGCTCCTTCAGCCCAAGCACTATAATAAGCCAAGTCCAGGCATAAATAAATAAAAACGTGTTACGGCGTGTAGCCCGATCCCATAATATCCTCACAATCAGGTCCCAGTCCTCACTTAATCATCAATCTCTCCAGTCTCTCGGGCTCACTATGTCATGAAACTAGCCAAAATAATGATATGATGTATCAATAAATAACAACAGAGACTGAGATATGATATGCAATGAATGAATATGACTGAGTTTGAAATTACAGTTTAAACATAAAATTTGACAGCAGAAATGACCTCAGTGGGTCCCAATAATACCAACATTTGTCTAAGCATGATTTCAAACATGAGTCACAACTCAGTTTCTCTAACACATAAAAAATACATGAAAAAATACAAGTTAATTGACTACACAGCTCTACGGAATCGACTGAGTCACAATTTCTACGGTGCACGCCCACACGCCCGTCACCTAGCATATATGTCACCTCCAAACAAATCACATAACACGTATAATCAGGGTTCATACTCTCAGCTCCAAGTTTAAAAGTGTTACTTATCTCGAACAAGCCGAATTCGATGCCAGGCAAGTTAAACAATACTCCGAAAATTTCATATATACGAACACAAAGTTATCCACTAAAGTAAGAAGTTGCTAATTAATGGCGTATAGAAACAGAACATGTGCCAACTAGGTCAATAAATTAATGAACTAGTTAGAAGTATATATCTTGACGTTTTAAACATTGTTAAAAATGGAAGCGATGAAGGAATTTCTGGTGACTTTTAGCTCTGTGCAATTTCCTCTTCTGTTCGCTTCCTCTCCTCCCCCTTCTATATACTGTAGCTTGTATTTATTTAGTACGCAGCAGTACTGCAAGAGAAGGGTAGGTAAGAGGAGTAAAGGCTGGATAACAGAAGAAGATGCACAAGCGAAAAAAGTTCAGAAGTGCTTGTTGTGAAACTAGATGTCTACTTATATCAAACTTTTCTTGGTGTCATTTTTCTAAAGTTGGCTATTTAGTTTTACTCTATTCTGAGTTTGGAGATGACCACTTACACAGAAAAATGATGGCGGGGTGAATTTATCTTTATAAACAATAGTGACTCTGTCACTTGGCTTGAAGCAATTATATAACGACCCAAAATTCAACTAGCCGTGATGGCACCTAACCTCACCCGCTAGGTAAGCCAAATAACAATAATCTAATTTAATTAATATTTAACTGACTCTAATACATTCCTAAGGACCGATAGTACAAATCATGATATTCTAAGATTAGAATTTACAAACGTGGTGTGAAATACAAATACGTCATTTGTTTGAAATATACATTAACAGATTAAAAATTCTAAAGTTACCATATATAAGAGGCAGGAATGACTGGAACGCAGGTACAACTTCAGATCCATCTCTCGTCGTACGCATCTACATCAGCATCAGAAATCTGCACGCAAGGTGCAAAAGTGTAGTATGAGTACAATCGATCTTATATACTCAATAAGTAACAAAGCGAAACTTAGGTTGAAAGTAGTGACGAACTGCGGCAAGGGTTAAAGTCCAACTCCAATAACTAATAACATTTCAATAATAATACAATTTAAAACAGCACTAGTAATAACTCAATAATAAAATGCCCAGCTCGTAAAAAATTATAAACATTTTATTTTCAATATAGCTGTAAAACTCAAATCTTTTGCCGAAAGTGACCTAACATATGAGTAAGTATGAAATCTATAATTTTTCTTAAAACCTTTAACGACAGATAAGAAATCTCATTATGAGATGGCATGAGAAAAAGTACTTCTTTATGCCTACATGTCAAGTATGCATGTCTAATGCAATGCAGCGTAGTGATAAACTCATGTACTCACACTCTCAGAGTACTAAATCTCACAATACTATATATGGCCAATCCAGCCCATGGAAGATCCATCCCAAATATATATACATAATAACTGACATTCAGTCACTCGGTACTGTACAGGTCCAATCCAGCTCATAGAACTCCATCCCAAATATAAAAAAATAAGGCAATTACATGCCCAAGAAACTACATCCCAAATATAATATATAGGGCAACTCCATGCCCAGGGAACTCCATCCCAAATATAATGTATAGGGAAACTCCATGCCCAAGGAACTCCATCCCAAAAGTGAATATATATGGCACTCCATGCCCAGGGAGCTCCATCCCAAATATAATATGCAATGCACTCACTATGTGGGGATGCAGACTCCGGATGGGCTCCTTTAGCCCAAGTGCTATAATAAGCCAGGTTCATGCATACATAAATAAAAATATGTTGCAGCGTGTAGCCCGATCCCATAATATCCTCACAATCAGGCCCTCGCCCTTACTCAATCATCTATCTCTCCAGTCTCGCGGGCTCACCATATCATACAACTAGCCCAAAATGATGATATGATGTATCAATAAATAACAACAGAGACTTAGATATGATATGCAATGAATGAATATGACTGAGTATGAAATTACAGTTTAAACATATAATTCGATAGCAGAAATGACCTCAGTGGGTACCAATAATACCAGCATTCGTCTAAGCATGATTTCTAACATGAGTCACAGCTCAGTTTCTCTAACACATGAAAAATACATGAAAACATACAAGTTAATTGACTACACAGCTCTATGGAAGCAACTGAGTCACAATTTCTACGGTGCACGCCCACACGCCCGTCACCTTGCATATGTGTTACCTCCAAACAAATCACATAACACGTATAATCAGGGTTCATACCCTCAGCTCCAAGTTTAGAAGTGTTACTTATCTCGAACAAGCCGAATTCGATGCCGAGCAAGCTTAACAATACTCCGAAAATTACATTCTGCGCGTATCAACCTCCGAACGCCTTCATATCTCCTCAACTCCAAGCCAAACTATTCGAAACTAGTCAAACAATGTGCAAATTAATCAAAATATACTCTGATGCTTATAATTTAACAATTTATAAATATTTCCAACTCCGTTAGAAAATTCGACAGTGGGGTCCACGTCTCGGATTCCAGCAAAAGTTACAAAATACGAACGTCCATTCAACCACGAGTCCAACCATACCAAATTTACAAAATTCCGACAACAATTCGGCCCTCAATTCCTCAATCTTAACCTTAGGGGATTTCAAAATTTTTCAACTTAAAACACCAATTAAATGCTAAAGATAACAATAGATTCAGGTAATTTAACCAAAATTGAGTGAAGAACTCTTACTCCAATATTTTTCTTGAAAATCGCCTCTCCCCGAGCTCCAAATCGTCAAAAATTTTAAATGAGATTAAGTTCTCTACCCAGCGATTCCTTCTTCGCAAACGCGGAAAATGCCTCGCGTTCGCGAAGCACAAAATTTGCACAACTGCCAAAATCCTCTTCGCATGTGGAGATAGCCCACGCGAACGGGATGCACATTGAGCCAGACCTTCGTGAATGCATCCCCTTCTTCGTGAATGCGAAAAACGATCTCACCTAGCCCCCCAATAACCCTTCGCGAACGCAGGTCTCCCTCCGCAAACGCGAAGTTTAAAATCTCCCAGGTCAAGTTTTCCCTTTGCGAACGCGATGTTCCAATCACGAACGCATAGTTTTGCTCCCCAAATCTACGTAAACGCGTGCCCATAGTCGCGAATGTGAAGCACAAATATCCTGCAGCCAACATCCTTCTACGCGAATGTGATAACACATACGCGTTCGCGGTGAACAACACCAGAACCAGCAACAGCAGCAGCAAGACATGAAGGAATGATCCGAAACCATCCCGGAACTCACCCGAGGCCTCGGGACCTCAACCAAATACACCAACAAGTTCTAATACGAACTTAGTCGAGGTCTCAAATCACATCAAATAACCCTAAAACCACAAATCGCACCCCAATTCAAGCCTAATGAAAACTAACGAATTCCAACTTCTACATTCGATGTCCAAAACCTATCAAATCAAGTCCGATTGAGTTCAAATTTTGCCCACAAGTCATAAATGACATAACGGACCTATAAAATTTTTTAGAACTGGATTTTGACCCCGATATCAATAAAGTCAACTCCCGATCAAACTTTTAAACCTTTCATTTCCTAATTTTGCCATTTCAAGCCAAAATCAACTACGGACTTCCAAATAATTATCCTGACACACTCCTTAGTCCAAAATCACCATACAAATCTATTGGAATCATCAAAACTCTATTCCGAAGTCGTTTGCACAAAAGTCAAATTCCGGTCAACCTTTTTCATTTAAGCTTCCTACGTGAAATTCATTCTTCCGAACTAATCCTGAAACACCTGAAAATCAAAGACGATGATTCACACACGTCCTAATACATCATATGAAGATATTCAATACTTCAAATAGTTGGAAGGAGCGTAAAGTTTCAAAACGGCAAGTCGAGTTGTTACATTCTCCCCCACTTAAACATACGTTCATCCTCGGACGTGCTAGGAGTTGTTCCTAAGCCTTCAAATTACTATGCCATCTTACCACGCACGTACCCGGGGGTGAGCCCACGTCACCCTATTCCATATAGGCCTGGCAACACAAAGTAATTGAAGATCATTACTTAAATCTTAGTCCATAAACCTTGGAATTCAATTTCCAAAATTCAGAATTTCTTTTCAAGACCGAATCTCACATCTACATACTGTATATGTTTGAACAAGCTTTATTAAGCCTTAACTATAACCCCAAATGTAATCAAATAACATACTACACAACTCGCATACTCGCCGCACCAGTTCTGCTCGCGAATGCTAGCATCGCTTTTGCGAGTTATGTATCGCATTTGCGAAGCTGGGTTAGGGGCTGAAACTCCGATAATGAAAGAAACACGTGAAATCTCATAACCACTTATCAGATCAACAAGTCATGGAGCTCTCTCGCCCCAACCAGAACCATAATCGCTCTCTAAGCCGACTTTCGATATTACCCTCCCAATATATCGTAATTAAACCTGATCGTACCCATTCTAGGTCCAATGACCTTATATTATCAAACATAACTATTCCACATACATGCCACACCAATATAACTCAAGCCACAAATTGCGCAATCCGTGCACCCTAAAATAGGAAATGCCTCCAAGAAGAGAACTGTTTCGCAAGTTCAACAAGCACTACCACAACCGCAATGCTATGAGCTCATCATACATAGTAGAACCAAGACACACAAATCTAATAACGGTAACCAGCTCTTCTAAAGCTCACATTAACATCAACCGCACGGATAACTCACGTGCTATAGTATCAATATTTGGACCCGCTCGGACAACTCACGTGCAAATAACATAATCCGCCCATCATGGTCATAGGCCTCCAGTCCAAGCATATCATACAGGAGCAATCAAACAAGTACACATGTATATACTAAAAGAAATAAGATTCTCATGCTCATGGACTGGTATAAATAATACGCCATAGAGTAGGCATATGCAAAGTGTGCTATCACAACTCAAATCGGCAAGTTAAAGCAGAAATAGCAACTACCAAGTTTATTCGGGGAATTACCCTTTTTGTAACCTCAAGTATGACTCAGATAGTTCTCCACAAAGGTACAAATACGAGAACATTATAACTTTAAGCTTAACAGTCAACTCTAGGTATATCATAACCTAAGCATTTTTCGACTATGAATACTTGCCCCGATGCCCGCACATGGGCTCAAACCTTACCTATATATACGCACTCGTAGCGCGTAGCTATCACAAATAATTAGCGCAACTAGTGCCTCCACTGAGTTTAAATAAAATGCTCACCTCAAACAGGCCACAACCCTAAAACAATATGCTTTTGAGAACTTTCGGTGTCCAAATTCATAGAACACATAAATCACCGTAACTGGTCCCAACTCCAGCACTCGAATGACTAACATATCTTTCATTCACGATTATCCCACGAGGAATACTTCCATAATTCTTTTGTGACACATAGCAATAATTGGAATATCAGCAATCTATCAACCAGGAGAGTACCGCAATACCACTGAACATCCGTAAGTCAAAACATAATGCGCCTTCTGAAATACGCACCCTTCTCAGGGATTACCGAGCAGTTATAACATTCATCTAAATATCTGAAACTGACCATTCTGTCCAAAATTCGTGACCTTCCCTTCAAGACTGAACTACCACCTTGTACAAGTAAATCTTAATCCCGCACAACACACCACATCTACCGTGCCATCATGTTAAAAGCACGAGAATCTCATTATCAACTTTGAGTCACTAACAAAATACATACCCGATTTTCCCCCATCCAGGTGGAAATGACAATACACAACATATTCCTTATGCCGGTAGAAAATATCCATCTCAAACCATGGTAGAAACCATCGAGAACTCTTCGAAACCCATTTGCACATAACCAAGCTATCATAATTGAATTCCTCTAACTCGACCAAGCCACGTAGGTCACCAAACCCAAGAATATTACCACCAAAACATCTATAAAGTCTCACCACATCATAATAACCCCCATAAATACCACAATCAAAATTCCCACTCTGAAAATACCTTATGTGAATTTAAAATTATTCTTTTTACCTTTCTTATACTGGAATGTAGGATCCATAGTGATACAGAATTACCACAAGTCCCGGCACCATCAAATGCAAATCTGAGATTCTATCCACACACAAGTCCGGAAAAATTCACAATTGCTATATATAAATCTAGAAGCCATTAGAACCTTCTCGGGAGTCACCCACTTTACTAAAATCTAAATTGCACCGCCCAAACGGGCCGAAAGACACGTGCCCCATGTCGCGCCCCATTTTCTAGCGAAAGCGGATTTCGACGTGTGACAACTCTTTTAAAGAAGGTATTAAAATAGAAGAGTCGCCATCTAATGATTTTTAAGGAGCGTTAGGGCACCTATTTGCAAATAACTTTGTTTGACTAGTCTATGTCACAAAAGATCGGGTAAGGGCTCAAGTTACTTCGAAGAGAAGGTGTTAGGCATTCTTTGAAGTCCACAATTGTGGGTCCTGACCGAACTTTAAACTATGTGCATTATGTAATTAGGATAGGTGATCAAATAGACAAAGGAAAATTTTGTAGTCAAAGAGTCTTACTATAACACATGAGAATTGCTATGAATCTTAAAGATTACAAAGATATAACTACATTGGTCTATATTAAATGACTAAGTATAAATAACGAGTACATAAAGAAAAGGGGGTCCTAAGTTTTTTAGCCTAAGGGATCACCCCGTGCAACATAAATAATACTTCGCAACTCCCTTAAGGTAGTGGTTGCTTATATTATTTAGCGGGCACAGAGTATCATCTCCTGCTACCCAATTACTATGTTGAAGTTGTTACTTAAAGGCTCTAATTCAGTTCTAAATCATATCCTATGCGTGCACTACCCGTCCTATACCTATGGTCCAGGAGGCTTTGGAACTACTATTTGGATAGTTTTAGACTTCTCAAATGTTGCTTAAAATGATAAAACTAGGCGACAATCAAAACAGATAGGACTTCACATAAAGACAATTAAGGGCCCAAGTAAGCCTCCACACATAAACAACAAATGCACGTGGGCAGTTTAGGCAGTACACAGTTTCAGAATCAAGACTTAAAATCTTATATGCATGGTTTCTAGGTGATTCTAAATTCCAGTATCGTATATTCATCATTATTGTTCTGAATGACTTAGGCGAGTAGACAGTAAACTATTTGCGAACTCATGATTATTAGCACTGATTTTATAGATAGGCGTCTTAGGCGAGTGACATTGTCCTATATGTATGATTTTTAAGTTGTTTTCACGATAGGCAGTGAAAGATATTAAAACTCGGACTTACCAGCGTTTGATTTTATAAACATGCTTTCTAGGCGAATAACAGTATCCTATACGCAAAATTTCTAATAGGTGGTATTTGAACTGGCTTTTATCATAATTATTCCTATAGGCATGCTATCCAAGCGGCAGTATAATAAAACAACAGAAACAATCGATTAATCAATTAGTTAAGACCATATAGTCATGGTATCTAGATGAGTATTAATAAAGGTATGTATTATTATAACCCTATAGGCATGTTATCTAATAATCATACAGAAGTAGACATGAGAGCAGGTAAAATATTTAGTCAAACAGTCATGCTTTAAATAATGTTAGGTATTATGCAAGTTGAGTGAAGTGTGTGATTTCCTATATATATGATTTCAACTAGCGTGCAGAAGTAGAGCAAGATAACAAGATAGCAAATAAAGCACGTAGACCCTATAGGCATGTTCTCTACCCTTTATGCAAGAACAATGTACACCCATTACCCAATTTCACTAACACCCCAATTATTCGTTATTACAAGTGATAGGACCAAAATAGAATAATACAAACTCAAAGATAACAAAAATACATGCTGAAACAAGTATAGGCCCCCATCAAATATTACATGCCCGCTATAAAATAACCCAGTGAATTTCTGGGCCTTCAGCAGCCTCACCAACCAACAGACCTAAATCTCAGGCTCATAAGGACAGTAGAATCTTCCTGAATCGAATGCCTAGGTCCAACAACACATATGGCCCAACATCAGGCCAAACGAATGCCTTACTTGTATTCTCAGAAACAAAGCTAAAGGATCACAAGATTGTGAACTATTCCAAAGAGTTTCAAAAATAAAATGATTCAGGATTAGCCTAAAAGAACTTTAGACACGAGATTTAAACATGAAATCTAATAGAGTCATATGCAAGAACAAGTATAGCATAGCCTCCACATGAAAGGTTTAACATGAAGGCCTAGTGAAAATAACATAACATAATAGGTTCATGATCGAGTAGTCACTTAGTTAAGAATGAGAAAACTTTAACATGCTGAGTATCAGTTACAATAACAGAAAGACTTATAGTAAACAAAAACATGTCAACTTCAAATCAATAGGACAGACAAACATTAAACCTTGTACTAGCTGGCCACATATAGGAAGAAAATGCTGGTTATGAGATTTACTCTAAAGGTCTCAACTAATAATGAAGAACACGAGATTGAGCAACTCAAACAAAAGAACACAATAGGGTTACATATAGCATGGGAACATGTCATAGCTAACAGTAGAACTCCGTAAAGATAAAGTTAGGCATAGATGTCTCAACATGAATTAGAACACATTCTGGGCATGAGTTGATTATCATAATAGTACAAAACAATGTAAGAAACCAAACATTGAATAAGCAACATGTATAAGTAACCAACTACTCCTAGACATAATGATTAGATATCGTTCAGGTTGGACAAATATAATGGGCATGCATTCAGGTTAGCATATTAGGCTAAGTATTCAGATAGCATTGTCATATGACTTGCAAAGAAATAGTCCATTATGCATACATGATGCAACATGAAAAGAGCAATTTTGAGCAGGAACATAGTTTCCTAAGAGTTAGTACAAAGTTCAACAACCATCACTCATGTTTCAATTACGAATCAGGCAGGCATCGTGAATCAACTTAACTATCTACATATTAGTTAAGATCAGGACTTGCATAGAATTGAAGCTATTGGAACTATAGAGTAGTACTAAAACAAACAGAATTGTATACGAAGTGGCATAACATTGAAATTAACTCAGGGAAATCCAAATAGCACTAAGGCACATAACACAAACACGAACAGAAAGAAGTAGAAGTGCGAGTGTATAGGGCACTAACAAGTTGCAGAAAAACTAAACAAAAGATGAAGAACTCAAAATTCTCAGGAATAGCTGTGATTGTTGAAGACCAGTAAAAATCTCAACTCCCTAGTGCTTTAAAGTTCACAGGAGCCTCGAAATGGACTCCGAGCAGTGCTTGCATTGGAGGAAGGTAAACAAAATCCAGTAACCTTGGCTTTCAGCCGACCAAGAGCTCAATTTCAGAATAGTATAAAATAAGTAAGAGTGAGAGAATAGTTCCTAAGGTGATTCGAGTCTCTCCAAAGGGGAAATTGGAGAGGGGTTTATATACTAGCAAAATTAAAGACACAAACAAGGAAAAATATTCAATTAAACATAAAAAAGGAAATAATAGCATGCAAAATCGATTAGAATCAATTTAAGAAGAATCAGGCAAACCCTAGTTTAAAACGAAGAAAAAATATAGTAAAAACTCTCACTGAATCGGACCCATATGGCCTGGTAGTGAGTGTATCAGGTCAGAAACATAAAGATAATACAGAATCGGAGTTGAACGAACACCAGTGATTCAATTTCCATAAATAATTGAGTACCAAATGCTAGTAACATTTAAGAGATGGTAAGCGTCTCTCTGTGTGCAAGAAAGGAAAGGAATCATGGAAGATTTCGATGTGATTATCGGATTGGGACTGGGATTTGAATGGGGCGGCTAGAGTTTGCAGAAGAGAGGAGAAGGTTCGCGAGAGTATAGAGGCGACTGGTTTGAGAAGTGTGGTCTTTAGATTTTCAGGGGTTTGGTTAATTAAAAGGGGTGGAGTGATCTTGGGCCGTTGATCTTAAGAGATCAACGGCCATGATTAAGGAATAGGCGGGTCGGGTTGTTAAATGGGTCGCGACCAGGTCAGTTGTAGGGGTCGTTTGGATAGGACTTTGGGGATTATTAGACTAAGGTGTGGGTGTTTGGGCCATTAAATTGGTCCGGAAGTGGCTCCAAATTTGGGTTACAAATTAAATACACAAAATTATTTAAATAAAAATAATTAATAAATAATAAAATATTACTTATGCAATAAAATAATTGAAAATAATAACATAACATTATTAAAAATATAAAAGTGCTATTTTAGAATGAATAATGTAATAATTGTATTTATACATAGCATATAGGCTATTATTGCAAAATTATGTGAATAACTTAAAAATACAAATATATTTATATGAAATGAAGTACAAATATTATGAAACATATATGTGGATGAAAATAATAAATTAAGTCATCACAAAATAATTTAAAGAGGTAATTAATACATATTCAAGTAATTTAAATGCAAGACAATCAATTTTAAAGCTTCAAAAATTATGGAATATTATAGAAAATATTGGTGATGATGCATGAATGATATTTAAAAGCATATAAAAATATGAGGGCAAAATTGGATATCAACAGCTGCCCCTCTTTACCCATGAATGATGAAAGAGTTGTCCGGTAAAGAAAATGATGACCAATTTTGTCAGAAGTGAGTGAGGAATGATGTATTTTGGAAACAAAATGGGGGCCGAACCCTGGTTCTTGAGTTGCCTACATTTCCTTGGTGTTACGTGAATCAGTCCGTGTGTAGTTCTGGATCCAACGACGGACGAAACCGATGAAATTATTATA
Organism: Nicotiana tabacum; assembly: GCF_000715075.1. Lineage (NCBI taxonomy): Eukaryota > Viridiplantae > Streptophyta > Magnoliopsida > Solanales > Solanaceae > Nicotiana > Nicotiana tabacum. The sequence goes on from NC_134091.1 coordinate 36,625,248, forward strand.
AAAGTGGTCGTGTGTTTCGAAAAAGGATCTTTTGGATGCGATAGTATCGTGAGTAACGAATGATTTCAGGTGGGGTTATAAATGCAAATTGAATGTTACGGGTGTACAAGGCAGATATTTAGACGGTCATATAACAAAGGGTAATCAATTGCTGACTATCAGTTACGTTTGAAGTGATCGAAGGATGTGAACATTGTAAACGGAAACCGGAGCTAGAATTACTCCTGTTTGTAGAACGGTTACCTCCCGAGTTACCTGTAAAACTTAAAACACGATGCATGCGAATATATATGGTTTATTGTGAACATTTAAACATGATGCAAATTCCCTTCAGACCATGAGAGTTGTCTCTGGATGACGAGGATGATGTCCTTAGACTATGATGTCCTGGGCCATGGAGTTTTTGATAAGAGATTCGCATGCCATGAAATGATGTCCTCGAACTATGAGGATGGTGCCTCTGGACTATGACGCCTTTGAATAATGATGTGCAATTTTGAGAGATCCTCAGGCCATGGAATGGTGTCTTCCCAGGCTATGAGGATGGTGCCTTTGGACTATGACGCCTTCGGACAATGTGGCAGTGTTTCAGCCCATGAAATGCATGTATATGGTAATATTGATCGCTTGATAAAGAAAACAGGTGATGCATAGTCATTTGCTAAAACGAGATAAGACATGGATTAGTCTTATATGAGATGAGGGTAACGCTTAGTCCGTTACGAAGAAAGGAGATAATGCTTAATCTTATGCAGTGTAGCGGAGACAGAGTTTAGTCTCATGCAAGGGAAGGCGATGCTTATCTTTATGAAATAATGGAGGCATTGCTTATCCTCGTGACAAAAAGAGAGACAATGCTTAGTCTCATGCGAGGAAGGTACTGTTTAGCCTTATGCAATAATGGAGATAGTGCTTAGTCTCATGCGCGGAAAGGCAATGCTTAGCCTTATGCAATAAAGAAAGGCAGTGTTTAGCCTTATGCAATAATAGATACAATGCTTAGTCTCATGCAAGGAAAGGCAATGCTTAGCCTTATGCAATAATGGAGGCAGTGCTTAGCCTCATACAAGGAATGGAAACAATGCTTAGCCCCATGCAAGGAAAGGCAATGCTTAGCCTTATGCGGTAATGGATGCAGTGCTTAGCCTCATGCAAGGAATGGAGACAATGCTTAGTCTCAAAGAAAGACAGTATTTAGCCTTATGCGATGATGTAGGAAGCGCTTAGCCCTATGCAAGAAGAGTAATGTTTAAATATGAGAGGGTAAAGTATTTCTTAGCTTGACGCATTTGTGTTTGGCGACTTCTGTCGGTATGAATATAGGGATCTTGTTGTATGTATATATTTGTGGACGTTCTTGTTACGTCCATCGTGCCTGCATCCACAGAAAAATCATGAGTTTGGAGGGGGGGAAGGTTGGTTCGTGCTATCGATTCCTTGCTTTGCCTTTGCTCTTGTCTTGAGGTCCTATTTGAGTCAACACGGGTAGAGTCTGGCTACTGTAGAAAAAATAAACAAATTCGAAAAATATGCATTTGTGATAAATCATTTGTAGTTGTTTGAAATATGTGATAATGCCTGAGAGTAAACAATTTTGTCGAATTGGCGACTGTGACATGCTTTTGAGACATTTCAACCTCCTTAACCCGAAATTTTGAGGATCCTCCTCAAACTTATGCCCCAGTTTAAATGCATACTTCTGGCGATATATTCCTTGGTGATTCTAAACATGATGAGATCGGGTGAGCTCGAGATCTTTCCCCAGTTTCTGACCATAGGGGGAATGAAGATTTTATTATGATGTGACCGAACCCACAGGGCTTCCTACGTATCCCTTCTTAAATGGGAATCAGGTCAAGCGTAGTTCAGGTTACATCAAATAGAAAGTGCAAACATAATATTAAACATAATATCTCTTGACTGCATCTGAATTGATAGGTTTTGGCCATATCTCTCCATCCATCTCTGCAGGTATAAGTTCTCCTCCTGTCAGTACTCGATAAACCATGTAGGGGCTTTGCCAGTTGGGTGAGAATTTTCCCTTTGCTTCATCCTGATGTGGGAAGACCCATTTCAGTACCAATTGCCCTGGTGTGAATTGCCTTAACCTAACCTTTTTGTTGAAAGCTCTTGCCATTATGTTCTGTTACAGTTGACCGTGACATTGCGTTTATTCTGTTACCATCAATGAGAACTAGTTGTTCATACCGGTTCCGTACCCATTTTGCGACACCGAGCTCGACTTCTTCTATGATTCTTAAGAAAGGGATCCCCACTTTGGCAGGAATAACGGCTTCAGTATCGTAAACCAAAAGATAGGGAGTTTCCCCAATTGATGTACGAACTGTGGTTCGATACCCGAGTAAAGCAAATGGTAGCTTTTTGTGCCATTGTTTGTAGTTGTCCACCATTTTCCTCAATATCTTCTTGATGTTCTTATTGGCGGCTTCTACGGCTCCATTCATTTACGGCCTGTATGCTGTGGAATTCTGATGCTTGATCTTGAATGTTTCACATATGACTTTATTGTCAATGATGATTGACTCAGGTACTCCAAATCGACAAACAATGCAATCTCGGACAAAATCCGCTACGACCTTCTTAGTCATAGCCTTATAGGGCGCGACTTCAACCCATTTTTTAAAGTAGTCTATAGCCACCAAAATGAACATATGTTCATTTAAAGCAGTGGGTTCGATTGGTCCGATGACATCCATGCCCCAAGAAGAGAAAGGCCAGGGAAAACTCATTGTATTGAGTTCATTTGGTGGCACTCATATCATATCAGCATGTATCTGGCATTGGTGACACTTTTGAACATATTTTATGCAATTTGTTTCCATAGCCAACTAGAAATACCCTCCTCTTAATATCTTCTGGCCAAAACGAAATCATTCATGTGAGGTCCGTAAGTTCCAACATGTATTTCTTCAAGCAATCCAGATGCCTCCTTGGCATTGACACATCACAATAATCCCAAATTAGGAGTCCTTCTATACAAAATTCCTCTAGTTTGAAAGAAATGATTGGCCAATCTTCGGAGCGTACACTTCTAAGTATGTGTAGCATTCTCTGGATATTTTCCCCTTTTCAAGTACTCCTTGATGTCGCGGAACCACGGATTTTTTTAAAATGCTTCTTCAACATGAGCACAATAAGCTGGCTGCTTATGAATTCCTTTTGGGATAGGATCGATGAAATTCTTGTCTGGATGTTGTATCATGGAAGACAAGGTGGCTAATGCATCTGCAAATTCATTCTGAATCCTTGGATCATGCTTGAATTCTATTTTCGTGAATCACTTGATCAACTCTTGTACACAATGCAAGTATGGCAATATCTTGGTATTATTAGTAGCCCATTCTCCTAGAACCTGGTGCACCAATAGATCTGAATCTCCGATTATCAGCAACTTCTGAATGTCCATGTCGATGGATAACTTGAGTCCCAAGATGCAGGCCTCGTATTCTGCCATATTGTTAGTGTGCGGGAACCTGAGTTTTGCGGATACCGGGTAATGTTGACCAGTTTCTGATACTAAGACAGCTCTGATGCCCGCTCCCTTAAAGTTTTCTGCTCCGTCAAAGAACATCCTCCAACCGTCGTATGCTTCGGTATTATCTTCGCCTACAAATGATCCTCTTCATCGGGAAAATACGTCTTCAATAGTTCGTATTCTCTGTCTATGGGATTTTATGCCAAATAATATGCCAATTCTTTTCCTTTGACTGCCTTCTGAGTTAAATGGATGATCTCAAACTCACTCAGCAATATCTGCCACTTTGCTAACTTACCCGTAGGCATGAGCTTCTGAAAGATGTATTTTGGCGGATCCATCCTTGATATGAGATATGTAGTATACGCACAGAAATAATGTCTCAACTTCTGGGCTATTCATGTCAAAGCATAGTAGGTGCGTTCCAACAAAGAGTACTTCACTTCGTAAGGCGTGAACTTCTTGCTCAGATAATATATCGACTGATCCTTCCTCCTAGTTTCATCATGTTGTCCTAGAACACAACTAAAGGTCCCATCCAACATAGACATATAAAGTAGCATAGGTCTTCCTGGTTCTGGTGGGACCATCACGGGTGGTTTAGACAAATTCTCCTTGATTTTGTCGAAGGCTTTCTGGTACTCTTCAGTCTAGCTTGTGGGAGCATCTTTCCTCAGCATTTTGAATATTGGCTCACATATCACCGTTGATTGTGCTATAATATGGCTAATATAATTGTGGCGCCCTAGAAAACTCATCACATCTTACTTATTCTTTGGTGGTGGCAAGTCCTGGATAGCTTTGATTTTTGACGGGTGTAGCTCAATAACTCAGCGGATGACGATGAAACCTAACAATTTTCCAGCAGGGACTCTGAAGGCACATTTTGCAGGGTTCAACTTCAAGTTGTATTTTCGAAGTCGATCGAAAAATTTCTTCAGGTCTGATATGTGATCCGAACTCCTTTTAGATTTGATGATAACATCATCCACATACACCACTATTTCCTTGTGTATCGTATCATGGAAGATAGTCATCATGGCCCTCATGTAGGTGCCCCCAGCATTCTTCAAACCAAACGACATCATTTTGTAATAATATATCCCCCGTGGTGTGATAAAGGTGGTTCTTTCGGCATCCTCTTCATCCATCCAAATCTGATGGTATCCTGTGAAGCAATCCACAAAGGATTGGAGTTCATGTTTGGCGCAGTTGTCAATCAGTATGTGTATGTTAGGCAGCAAAAAATCATCCTTCGAACTTTCTCTATTCAGATCTCGGTAATCGACACATACTGTAACTTTCCCATCTTTCTTTGGAACCGGCACAATGTTGGCTAACCAGGTTGGGTATTCGACCACTCGGAGAACCTTGGCTTTAATTTGTTTGGTGACCTCCTCTTTTATCTTCAAACTCATATCCATTTTGAACTTTCTGAGCTTCTGTTTTATCGGTGGACACATGGGATCTGTAGGTAGCTTGTGAGCTACTATGGATGTGCTCAACCTAATCATATCGTCATAGGACCATGCGAAAATATACTCATATTCTTTTAGAAACCTGACTTACTCTTCCTTTTCTATCGACGATTGATGGATGCTTATGCGAGTTTCCTTGACTGTTTCAGAATCTCCTAAGTTAATGGCCTCAGTTTTCTCCAAATTAGACTTCGGTTTGTTTTCAAAATTCTCTACTTCTTTGACAATTTCCTTAGGTATTACATCATCCTCTAGATCTTCCGAATAACTATGCTTATGTAGCATTGTCTCAATATATGTCACAGTCGTAGGTTCATCAGGATATGTAATAATTATGCTGAAAAGAATGTAGAAAGATAATAATAAATATAAAAAGTAATAATGCATTAACAAAAAATTTTAAAATGTCAACAAGTACGACTCGATGACTCGAGTAATTATTTTCAAAACAAAATACTGAAAAATGTCTTAAATGCTCAAAACAATTTGAAAATAAGTCATGCTAATTTGCCAGGCTACCCAGGAACGCAGCGAGCCGGGGATGGTGCATCGGTCCAATTCTTGAGAACAACTCCTTCCATTGTCTGAATGGTAAGGTCTTCCTCCTCGACAATTGCACTACAACCCATGTTGTTTTCATCTAGAAACAGCTTCATCATGCCAGCCAAAATCTCATCTTTCTCAGATCCCCACATTATGTCAGCCTGATGGAATGTCTGGTGTAGAGGTGGTATGAGTTGTTCCAGCGGATAATAAGGGGCGCGCCATGGTTTGTCCAATCCTGATATTCTTGCACGGTATATTCATACCCCAGTCCAAAGGTCGTGCCATGATACTATGGTTGTATGGGTTTGGTGATCCCCTGAAGCTTTTTACCAAGACCCTTGCCTGGTTCATATCTAGTCCACAGCAATATGCGTTCTATCTTGTTGCTCCACCATCGATCCTTTTCAATTTCATTAACTCGTTCAATGAGATGATATGTTTCTCCGCCCAACTTCCTCCTATTTTTGATGACTGGGATGGAATGATTGGTGTAAATGGGGTTGCTTCCATCTTCATGAATGATCACCTTCTGATGATTCCACTCGAACATCAAAACCTGGTACTAAGTAAAAGTCACTGCCCCATCCACATGTATCCATGACCGTCCCAACAATAGGTTGTAGTTAGCCGATATATCTAGCACTTGGAAATCAACATCAAACCAAGTCGGACCCATCTGTAGATCAAGGTTGATTTCTCCGATAGTGGCTCTCTGAGATCCATCGAATACCTTTACATTCATGCTTCCCATTCATATCTCGTGCAGGAACTTACCTAATCTCTTCAGAGTGGTCAGTGGACATATGTTTAGAATCGAACCTCCATCTATCAGGACCCTGGCAATGAACTTGTCCTCAAATTGCACTGTGATGTGAAACGTCTTGTTGTGACTCATTCCTTATGGTGGTAACTCATCTTCGTGAAAAGTGATTTTGTGCCTCTCTAATACTTGTCTGACCATGTTAGCCATCTATCCGTTAGTGATGTTGGTGGGTACATAAGCTTCACTTAACACCTTCATCAAATCATTCTTGTGCGCATCTGAGTTTTGGAACAATGATAAGATGGATATCTGAGAAGGAGTCTTATTCAGGTAGTCAACAACATAGTATTCCCTTGCTTGTATCTTCCTCCAAAGATCATCAGTGCCAGTCTCAACAACGGGCGACTTAGGTGTAGCTTCCTTTCTTTTTCCTCCTAGATTCTCAGGTGTGTAAACTCTGTCAGTTCTAGTCATACCTTGTGCAACACCTGTTTCTTCCATTTTGGCTTTTCCTTTTCTTCCTACTCCCACAACATAATCCCATGTGATGACATCAGGCTTGTAAGATGGTGTGGGAGCTACCATTACAGTGAAGGGTATAGCTACCTCAACTTCAAATGGTGCTTTTGTTTGTACCACAACTGGCGTGAGGGTGTACAGAGATGTTTTAGGAGCGTATCCCTCTCGAATAAGTCCAATGGACCCTTCTTGATCCCACTCTTCATTAGGTTCTATCATGTTCACTCCCTCACCTTTGTGATCCGGGAGAGGGTTGTTGCGGACGTTCGGTGCAGTTTTCTTTGCTTGTATAACCTTAGTGTCGATCAACGTCTGAATCTTGTATTTCAACGTACGACATTCTCAATGGTATGACTCTTCGTGCCTAAATGATAAGCACATGGTTTTGTTAGGGTTGATCCATTGGGAAGGATTTTCCACAACAACAACATGAATATGGGTGACATAACCAACGAGCTTTATCCTTTCATACAGTTGTGCTATGGGTTCAGCAATTGGGGTGTATTGTCTAGAAGGTCTGCGGTCAAAATTTGGACGTGGCTTTGGGTAGCTTTGGCGGGCGGGTGGAGGTGAATGGTAATATGCAGGTTGAGTGTTGTAGGTATGGTAGGTGGTGGCAGGGTATTGGTATTTTAGGGGTGAGGGTTGATATGTAGATGGAGGTGTTTGGTATGTGATGGGAGATTTAGGGCCCTGGGCTACCATCATGGCACCCACTTCTTTCTTCTTTGAAATACCTCCTGATTGCAAAGCTTTATTCGTGTCCTGCAGCATCTCGAAATTAGTTACCATCCCACTTTTGATTCCTTTTTCTATTCTTTCCCTTAACTTGATGATGTCTGAGAACTTGTGATTTTCGATGACCATCAACCATTCATAATATTGCGGATCTTGTGCTCTAACAATGAACTTGTTCATTTGTTCCTCTTCAAATGCTGGCCTTACTTTTGTAGCCTCTGATCTCTAACGAGTAGCATACTCGTGGAAGGTTTCTGTCAGCTTCTTGTTGATGTTTTGAATGTAGAAACTGTCAGGCGCATTTTCGTGTTGAACCTAAATCTGTCCATGAAATATTGTTCCATACTTACCTAACTAACCCACTTCTTTGGATTTTGACTGATATACCAAGATAAAGCATCTCCTGTAAGGCTTCGCATGGACAGTTTCATGCAGATTTGTTCATTCTTACCCACTTCTATAAGCTTATCACAATATGTTCTTAGATGCACCTTCGGATCACTAGTGCCTTCAAACATTGGAGGTTTGTAACCCTCTGGCAGTTCCACATCTGGCTTAATACACATATATTCATAATTCAGATCTTCAACGACTTTCCTACCTTCAACAATCTGGACTCTCCCTGTAAGTTTCTTGAGTTCCTCTGCTATGTTTCTAATGAGCAGGTCCTTCTCAATCGGTTTGGGTAGGTATAGGGTTTGCTGTGGGGTATGGGGGTAAGGTTTCTATATATATCAGATTGCTTTGATGAGTCCCTGGAACTTGGGTATATGGGTGATTGTTGGTCGAGTTTTGAGGATCAGGAGTAGGTTGTGGTGCATTTTGGGGAGTGTGATATGTAGTGGTTTACGGGTATTGAATTGGATGATAGTGATGTTGTTGAGGGGTTTGCACTGGTGGTAGGTTAAGGTTCTGGGGAAGTGCAAGATTATGATACTGGTGTTGTGCGGGAGGATTCAGAGCTATGGGTGGTGGATTCTGAGTTTTGTGTGTTTTGTGGTGGTGTTTGGTTTTGGGTAGTCATGTTTTGCTGGTTGATGTCGGGAACATTGAGAGTAAGGGAAAGGTTTGCCATATTTCAGACCTGCTCGAGTTTGCCCTGTAGTTCTAGGATTTTCTGCTCCAAACGAAAGACCAACTCGTTCCGCCACAGCAACATCATCTTACCGGATACCACGTAAATCATCCATTTTCTCTTTGCCCTTGCTTTTGCCTTTCGGATCGCTAGGTAGAAGAGGAGGTGGAGGACCTCTGGATCTAGTGTGGTATGATGATGATGTCAGTATGCACGAACCAACCTTTGGTAATAGGAGTAATCAGAAAGAAAGAAAAGCAAAAGGTAACCAAGTCAGTAAGGTGAAATAAAAGAGTGTTCGCAATATTTAAGCGTGTTTTATAAAGTCATACAATAATTCGAGTCCTAATTTGGGGTCCTTATTGTGCCTGAGGTAGGCCTAAGCGACACATAGACTTGGAGAAAATTGGTGCCAACGTTTGCTTCATTTCATTAATGCGAAAGTGAGCCAAAACAATCTTTTACCAAATCGACAATAATATAATAAAGTTACTAATGGAATTTAGCCTTATTACATTGAAATATAATCTAAGCTAGAAAGAAATAAAGAACATCATCTCCTAATCTACTTGGTCCCTGAAGGACCTTCTCCATGATTGGCTCTTTTGACCCCATCAATCATGTTTCCCAGATCGCGCATATCTAGCAATAAGTAAGCCTTTGCCAGATTTCCTCCTTCATTGTCATCCATGCCTTGACAATCCGAAAGTCTCTTTCCCATCTTCCCTTCTAGCTCCATCAGTCCTTGTTCTAGGTATTCCAATCTTTTTGTTGACTTAGTGGCAATCTCTTTCCATTTTTTTATCGCCTCCATGTTCATTTTGTGCTGCTCCAGATGTTTAGCTTCCGCCTCGAACACCCTTTTGCGTAGCCTCTTGTACTTCATATGTGACTCAACCACTTCATCTATGATTCTATCCTTCAGATTGACTCCTGGTTTGACGTCCCCAATTACGTCATCTTCCATCCATAATAAATAGTAGTACATATGACATGCGCGATACCTATTTGGCTTAATAGTTTCCCCTTCCACAATGATCTTTTGGTTCCACATATGTTGCGCTTCGAACTTAAATGGGATGACATCTCCCTTGAAATTTGCCTTGTACTCGACCATATTGGAAACCCGAGGTATGACTTGTTTTCTTCCAGCTTGCCTCATTACCCTTATAGGAGCGTAAGGGTAGATGCCTCGCAGCCCGATCAGAACCAAGTGAGTAGTTCCTTTTGATCTGATGATGAACTCTCTACTAGAAAACTATTCAAACATCCAATGCACTTGCTCGTCTATCAGATTGCTGAAGAAAAGCACCCAACTTACAGTATTTCCAGGCTTTGCAAACCTGTATGGAATAAATGTCATTTTCTTTGGGTGATGGTTGGCTATGTAGTCATTTAGTGGCCTTCGCAAAAGCTGTTGGCGATATTCCACCCTCTGAAAGTGTTCCAGTAGCCAGACTTGTAGCAATAGATTGCAACCCTCAAATTGTCCAAACACATGCTTGCACCGATCTAGAGCACCGTACGTCTCAGCTAAGATCATTGGAATGATAGTATAAGTTTTCCCTTCGATACCATCCATTAAGGTCCTGGCGACCATGGCTAAACGAGTATGAATTCTTCCTACTTTTATTTGAAAGATCAACAACCCCAGGAAGTAGATAATGAAAACATAAACCCGGCGATGCACCCATCCCAAAGAAGTAATGGCTAGTTCATCATGATGAAGACAATATGACTTGTTATGCCCATAACGCTCCTAAAGAAACTCAAAAGGGATGTATGATTTCTTTAGACATAGCAGTTCATCATTCCTCTTTAAACCCAACATTTTCAAAAAACTGCAAGGAGTGCAATTCTCTGGTACTAGCAGTCCCAGAATATCCCATGGTAACATGGCGAAACCCCTTATTTCTTCCAAGAGAGGAGTCATTTATATATTACCAAATCGAAAAACAACTCTTTTCTCCTACCAGAACATGGTAGCGGCCTCAATCAATTCTCTATTTGGTTGAATGCTCAGCAAAGATGGCAGGTCGACAAGTACTCTCCTTACATGATTTTTTTCACAAGGTGTAAGGTCTTTACACCAGTCAAGTAGAAAAGGAGGGATGTTCTGGACCATACCGAACCTGGGGATTTCGTGCTTCATTTCTGCAAAACAATAAAGTTAACCCTTTTTTCCCCTCTAGATTCGGCTAGTTACGTAATAATGATCAACATTTTGGCGCATTTTCTCCATGTAATGCACATAACATGAGAGTGTCCTTTGGGATTATGGAAATCCCATCGGACTTTGGACAAGGTTTATCTAAGCGAGTTATTACGTTAATAACCTTCAACCCATACTAGGTTTAGCATGATGCATGTAAATTTAAAATTGGAGTGGGGTTTCTAAAAGGGTCTAGACTGGTACTCCCAAGTGAACAACTTGAGAGGGAAAGGCACGAGACCGTCGACTGCACCGCTGATCGACTAGTCTGCCGCAAATAAGCCTTTTCGATTTAAAAAGGGTAATTTCAGGAAAGAGCGGACACTCATCAAGTGCAGCTATGTTGATAACTGGCACGAGTGAAGTATGATGCGGAGCATGCTTTATGCAGGAATAATAACATATTGCCAAGTATTTGCATGATAAAATTACGTAAAAGTAGTAAATAATATAGCAAAGGTGAACATGAAAAGAAGAGAAAAGAAAAGAAAGACAAAAGAGAGAAGTCAGTTTAGCTCATGAAAATGTGTGAGAACGTAAAGAAGCAGGTAGAGAAATAGGGATGGGAGAGTCATAATATAGCAGTCTTAGGCAAGATGAAAGAGATGGAGAGAGGTCATACATGTCATAGCAAATAAAGGAGAATAAGGGAAGGGATGTGCATGTCATAGCATTTTAAAACAAATAAAGGTGAATAATGAAAGGGATGTGCATGTCATAGCAATTAAAACAAATAAGGGATAATAAGGGAAGGGGTGTGCATGTCATAGTAGTTTAAAAAAAATAAAGAAAGTAATCCATATAAATCAAGTTCGTCATGGTAAGAGCCTAAGTACATGGGATATCCCCAGCATAGTCGCTATGCCTTCGCGCCCCGTTTTCTCGCGAAAGCAGGTTTCGACGTGTGACAACTCTTTAAAGGAAGGTATTAAAAGAGAAGATTCGCCACCTAACGATTTTTAAGGTGTGTTAGGGCACCTATTTGCAAATAACTCTGTTTGACTAGTCCGTGTCACCAAAGATCGGGTAAGGGCTCAAGTTACTTTGAAGAGGAGGTGTTAGGCATTCTTCGAAGTCCACAACTGTGGGTCCAGGACAAACTTTAAACTATGTGGATTATGTGATTAGGCTAGGTGATCAAATAGACAAAGAGAAATTTAGAAGTCGAAGAGTCTTACTATAACACATGAGAATCGGTTATATTACAAGGATATAACTACATTGGTCTATATTAAATGACTAAGTGTAAATAACGAGTATATAAAGAAAGGGGGTCCTAAATTTTTTAGTCTAAAGGATTATAAACAATACTTCACAACACCATTAAGGCAGGGGTTGCTCATATAATTCAGCAGGCACAGACTATCATCTCTTGCTACCCAATTACTATATTGAAGTTGTTACTTAAAGGCTCTCTAATTCAGTTTAAAATTGTATCCTATGCGTTCACTACCCGTCCCAGACCTATGGTCCAGGAGGGTTTGAACCTACTATTTATACAGTTCTAGACTTCTCCTAGGTTGCTTAAAATGATAAAACTAAGAGACATTCAAAATAGATAGGACTTTACATAAAGACAATTAAAGGCCTAAGTTAGCCTCCACACATAAACAACAAATGCACGCGGGCAGTTAAGGCAGCACACAATTTCAGAATCAAGACTTAAAATCCTATAGGCATGGTTTCTAGGTAATTTTAAATTCCAGTATCGTATATTCATCATTATTATTCTAAATGACTTAGACGAGGAGGTAGTAAACTATTTGCGAACTCACGATTATTAGCACTGATATTATAGATAGACGTCTTAGGGGAGTGACACTGTCCTATATGTATGATTTCTAAGTTGTTTGCACAATAGGCAGTGAAAGATAATAAAACTCCGAATTACCAGCGTTTGATTCTATAGACATGTTTTCTAAGCGAATAGCAGTATCCTATACCCAAGATTTCTAATAGGCGGTATTTGAACTCGCTTTTATCATAGTTATTCCTATAGGCATTCTATCTAGGCGACAGTGTAATAAAACAACAGAAACAATCAATTAATCAATTAGTTAAGACCCTATAGTCATGGTATCTAGATGTGTATTAATAAAGGTATGTATTATTATAACCCTATAGGCGTGCTATCTAATAATCATACAGAAGTAGACATGAGAGCAGGTAAAATATTTAGTCAAACAATCATGCTTTGAATAATGTCAGGTATTAGGCAAGTTGAGTGAAGTGTGTTTCTATATGCATGATTTCGACTAGCGTGCAGAAGTAGAGTAAGATAACAAGATAGCAAATAAAGCACGTAGACTCTATAGGCATGTTCTCTATCCTTTATGCAAGAACAACATACACCCATTACCCAATTTAACTAACACCCCAATTATTCGTTATTACAAGTTATAGGACCAAAATGGAATAATACAAACTCAAATATGACAAAAATACAGGCTGAAACAAGTACATGCCCCCATCAAATAGTACATGCCCGCTATAAAATAACCCAGTGAATTTCTGGGCCTTCAGCAGCCTCACTAACAAACAGACCCAAATATCAGGCTCATAAGGACAGTAGAATCTTCCTGAATCGAATGCCTAGGTTCAACAACACATATGGCCGAACATCAGGCCCAACGAATGACATACTTAGCCAAATGGATGCCAAACTTAACCAAACAGGTGACAGACCACTCGTGGAATTAATTAATTAACTCCTAAAACTATAAGTAATCAACAGTTCTAGCCAAAGCATATAGACAAGATCACAAGAAATACTGACAAGTTTACAAGGAAGGTTCATGCTTGTATTCTCAGAAACAAAGCTAAAGGATCACAGGATAGTGAACTATTCCAAAGAGTTTCAAAAATAAAATGATTCAGGATTAGCCTAAAAGAACTTTAGACACGAGATTTAAACATGAAATCTAATAGAATCATATATAAGAACAAGTAGAGCATAGACTTCACATGAAAGGTTTAACATGAAGGCCTAGTGAAAACAACATAACATAACATGTTCATGATCGAGCAGTAACTTAGTTGAGAATGAGAAAACATTAACATGTTGAGTATCAGTTACAATAACATAAAGACTTATAGTAAACAATAACATGTCAACTTCACATCAATAGGACAGACAAGCATTAAACCTTGTACTAGCTGGCCACATATAGGAGAAAATGCTGGTTATGAGATTTACTCTAAAGGTCTCAACTAATAATGAAGAACATAGGATTGAGCAAGTCAAACAAAAGCACACAATAGGGTTACATATAGCATGGAATAAGTCATAGCTAACAGTAGAACTCCAGAAAGATAAAGTTGGGTATGGATGTCTCAGTAGGAATTAGAACACATTTTTGGGAATGATTTGATTATCATAATAGTACAGAATAAGGTAAGAAACCAAACTTAGAATAAGCAACAGGTATAAGTAACCAACTACTCCTATACATATTTATTAGAAATCGTTCAGGTTGGATACACATAATGGGTATGCATTCAGGATAGCATATTAAGCCAAGTATTCAGATAGCATTGTCATATGACTTGTAGAGAAATAGTCCATTATGAATACAAGATTCAACATGAAAAGAGAAATTTTGAGTAGGAACAAAGTTTCCTAAGGGTTTTAGTACAAAGTTCAACAACTATCACTCAGGTTTCAATTACGAATCACGCAGGCATCATGAATCAACTTAACTATCAACATATGAGTTAAGATCAGGACTTGCATAGAATTGAAGCTAGTGGAACTACAGAGTAGTACTAAAACAAATGGAATTGTATACAAAAGGGCATAACATTCAAATTAACTCATGGAAATCCAAATAGCACTAATGCACATAACACAAACACAAACAGAAAGAAGTATAAGTGAGAAAGTATAGAGCACTAACCAGTTATAGACAAACTAAATAAAGGATGAAGAACTAAAAAATCTCAAGAATAGCTGTGATTATTGAAGACCAACAAAAATCTCAACTCCAGTACTTCAGAATTCATAGAAGCCTCGAAATGGACTCCTAGCAGTGCTTTCACTGGAGGAAGGTGAATAAAATCTGGTGGCCTTGGCTTTTAGCCGGCCAAGAGCTCAATTTCAGAATAGTATAGAATAAGTGAGAGTGAGAGAATAGTTCCTAAGGTGATTAGAGTCTCTCCAAAGGGGAAATTGTGGAGGGGTTTATATAGTAGCAAAATTAAAGACACAAATAAGGAAAACATAGTCAATTAAACATAAAAAGGAAAGAATAGCATGCAAAATCGATTAGAATCGGACCCATAGGGCCTGGTAGTGAGTGTATCAGGTCAAAAACATGAAGATAATACAGAATCGGAGTTGAACGAATACCAGTGATTCGATTTCCATAAATAATCGAGTACCAAATGCTTGTAATGTTTAAGAGATGGTAAGCGTCTTAGTGTGTACAAGAAAGGAAAGGAATCATGGAATATTTCCATATGATTATCGGATTGGGACTAGGATTTGAGTGGGGCAGCTAGGGTTTGTAGAAGAGAGGTGAAGGTTAGAGAGAGTATATGTAACGACCCGACCGGTCGTTTTGAGCTCTAGCATGTCATTCAGCGGTTTGAGGCATTGAGTAGCTTCACTTCATGTATTATCACTTGTATGTGTGGTCGAAATTGAATTTCGGGAAGTTCAGAATTGATTTTGAAGAAAATTCTCACTTCGGAAGCTTTAAGTTGGAAGAGTTGACTAAGGTTTGACTTTTGAGTAAACGACCTCGGAATTGAGAATTGAAAGTTCTAATAGGTTCGTATGATGATTTAGGACTTGGGCATATGTACGGAGAGCATTTTGGTGCTTATTATGGAAAGTTAGCATATTGGAAGAATTTTATAAATTTGGGTTGAAGTGTATCTTGATGTTATCGATGTCTGTTTGGGGTTCCAAGCCTGAGAATAGCTCCATATGGTGATTGTGGTTTTAGGGCGCATTCGGATGTGGATTTGGGGTCTGTAGGTCATTTCGGGGTCATTTGGTGCAACATTGGAATTTGGAGGTTTTTGGGAAGTTTGACCGGGAGTGGACTTTTTTATATCGAGTTTGAATTCCTATTCCGGAAGTTGAAGTAGGCCCGTAAAGTCAATTATGACTTGTGTGCAAAATTTGAGGTCAATCGGACTTGATTTGATAGGTTTCGGCGTCGAATGTAGAAGTTTGATGTTCAAAAGTTCACTAAGCTTGAATTGGGGTGCGATTCGTGTTTTTAGCATTGTTCGATGCGATTGAGGCCTCGAGCAGATTCATGTCATGTATTGGGACTGGTTGGTAAGATTGGGAGGGGGTTCTCGGGGGGCCTCGGGTGAGTTTCGGGGTGGTTTCAGATCAATTCTCCTTGTTTTGTCACTAATGTGTTGGTGTCTGGTTTCCTCCTTCGCGATTGCGAAGGGTCTCATGCGTTTGTGAAGAGGAATTTTGGGGCTACTGGGAATTGGCCATCGTGAACCCGATTAAGGAGACGCGGATGCGAGGCAGAAGCTAGGAAGCCTACACGAACGAGAGCTGGAGGCTGCGAATGCGAAGAGGAAGGGAGAGCTGGGGGCTGCCAGGCATTAAGCCTTCGTGAATGTGGCTAGTGGCCCACGAACGTGAAGGGTAGTGGTCACAAGGCTTCGCGAATGTGATGGCCTTTCTATGAATGCAAAGAGGAGAAGTCTTGGGCAAACTGGTTTTAAAATGAGGTTTGGGTTCATTTCATCCATTTTCCACACGACTTGGGCGATTGTTGGAGCTCTTCAAGGGGGTATTTTCATCATCTAATACAAGGTAAGTGACTCCCACATTATGTTAGTGAAATACTTGGATTATATATAGACTTTAACATGGAAATTCATGGAAAATAAGTGGAAATTTGTGATTTTGAAGAAAAACCTAGAAATTGATATTTTGGAAATTTGACCACGAAATTGGACATGAAATTTGGAATAAATTATATATTTGTGTTTGTGGTGTTATGGGTAAAGTTTATATTCGAATATTTTTGGAATCCGGGCACGTGGGCCTGATGGTTGACTTTATTGAGTTTTCGAGCGGAGTTGGGAATTTGTTTAAATTGTTTTATTATGGGTATTAGAGTATATTTTGATTGGTTTGCACCTTGTTTGACTAGTTTTAGATCGACGGGCATCGGTTTAAGGTGTTAGAGAGGTTTTGGAGCCGATTATGGAACTTCGGAGCGAGGTAAGTCTCGTGCTATAATTGACCACGAAAGTCTGTACGTAGCTAAATTCATGCTATTTTCCAGGGATACTTAGGTTATCACCATGCTATAATCATACTATAGGGGTTATTTTTGCTCGTTTAATTCCTTTATTTCGCATTACGACTTGAGAACGGACTTGCGTAGAGTGATAGACTTGCTTTTGTAGAGATTTAACGGGCTTCATGACTAGCCATGGAATAATTGTACTCCTTATACGAATTTCTCCCACACTATGTGTTTTCATTGAAAGGTTTTCCTTAAATATTTATAACTCACACGTCTATTCGTGAGTGGGGTCAATGGCCCATTAAAGCTTCTTATTCTAATGGGATCGGGTCATTCGCCTCGGCAGGATTATGTACCACACTTTCATTGGAGCGAGCCATTCGCCTCGGTAGTATAATAGATGCATCTATGGTTCGTGTCGTTCGACCCTCGTCAGTGCACAGATTATGACAGGATCGGGTCGTACGCCTCGACATTTATGTAAAATACTCTCATGGAATCGTGCATAATAATTGACAAGAAGTCAGTGTATCTATGAGTCTTCCCGGTCTAAATTAAGATGACCTATCTGGTGAGGTCCATTATATATTTATCCTCCGGTTGAGGAGGTGATTTCTAGTTGAGAGCTTGAGCTTATCGTAGAGAGGATGATCGTATCACGTATTTACACTTGTTTATTTCATTTGTTTACTCTGCCCCATATCTGTTTACTTCTTATTATAACTGTCTTATTGGACCACTAGTAAGTGTCGATATCGACCCCTCGTCACTACTTCTCTGGGGTTAGGCTAGATACTTACTGGGTACGCATTGATTTACGTACTCATGCTACACTTGCTGCACTTATTTGTGCAGGTACATATATGTCTGGTGGTCTTTTGGGCGTAGAGACGCGGATGGTGTGGGGACTTACCGTGAGCTGCATTTCATGTTACGATCCGTAGCCTGCAGAGTCTCCATCAGAGCTATTTATATTATCCTGTCTAATTTGTATTCCAGACAGATGTTGTATTTTATTACATTTCCTTGTTGATACTCATGCACTTGTGAAACCGGGTTTGAGGGTTCCTTATAAGGGTGGTTCATCATTATAATTCGCATAAATCTCATCATTTACCCTGTAAGTTCTATTTCATACTATTTAATTAAATGTTCTCTTGGGTCTCACGAGTCATAAGCAAGTCTAGTAGAGTCTTACGGATCGGTACAGAGACGTATGTACTTATCTTCAAGAGGCTACAGGCTGTTAGGAGCACTTCCCTTCTTGATTCATCATTGTGAGATTTGATTCCTTCGAGGCTTATGCCTTATTTCCTTCCTATTCATTCTTGTATGGTATTGAGCAATCGTGTGAATTGGGCATCGAGGAGTTGCAGTGGTACTATATACATGGAGCAGGATGTTTCTCCCTACGCATTCGAGCAAGTTATTATCGTCTTCTTACAGAAGGATGTTCTGTCATTTCAGCTCAGTAGCTGTATTTTCAATGGGATCTAGGCTACGCACAGATTGCTATGATGTTCATACGTTATTATCGCACAATGTTGGTGCAATGGTAGGGTGTTTGTTTATGTGTCGAGGCAGTGAATAACTTGAAAGGAGGATTTCTCAGCACATGATTTAGAGGTTCAACATTTATTTCCAGCAAAGGAAAGGCAATCTGTTACAACCCAAATTCGCATACCATAGATCACGCCATAAGTTAGTCGACGTAAATCCAAGAAGAGATTATCTTTGAGATGATAAGAAGTTAATCCTATTGGTCTTAAACGATACAAGGGTGTATAAGAGTGGTTAACAAGTATTAGAAGTTAAACGAATTAAGGATGTTGTAACCCGTATTTTTGAGTAACACTAGAGGTGATTAACTGTCCCAAGAGGTCTTGTTTTAATTTATTTGAATCATATAATATCCGTATCATAAGTCTTGAAGTCAAGCGAGTTATGAAACAAAAGTCGATAAAAGTTGTCGCAACTTAGGTTTATAATTTTACTTAAACTTTAGGTCAAATGTTACTGCATTTTTCTCCCAATGTGCTTGGAATTATGGGGTGATCTACCTATCAAATTGAATATCTATGAGTCTAGTTTCCAACGCATTAAACCGTTTGTTGATACGATCTCGGAATAGAGAGATATTCGCATTTTCGCGAGAGTGCGCCAAGCTGCTCTCTATGGGGCCCACAAAGGCGGTTTAAGACATATGGACATATATAAGATACCTCAACCCCGTTTTAAGTCATTATTTTTCAGTATATTCAGATCTTATAACCCTAAAAACAGTCTCTCAAGGTTCTCTCATGATCCAAGACCCAAACAAAGGGCAAACAACACAAATCAAATGTCGGGAATCCCGTGGCGCTAGTAAGTTTCTTGTTCTTCTTGTTGTTGCTGATTTTTGTGTTATTCCAGCTCGTGTGGGAGGTTGTTTTAAGTGTTTTATGTTCTGTAAATACACCTTCAAGTTTTTAATATCAACCCTAGGTGATTTCAAGTCTTCTAAAGTAATTCTAGTGCCGAAAAACCCGAATTAATTGCTAGTTTCGCTTCCTTGTTCTTGTGGCAGAATTGAAGGGATATTTCATGGAAAATTAAGGTCAAATTGGAGTTGTTCTTTCTGTTTAAAGGTAAGGAACCTCTTACTCTATATATATTTAAGATTATCCAAGTTGTGGCTAAGTCATTGATGCTAGAACTTGTGAAATATATATCAAAAGGCTTGGTAGTAATGTTGTTAGTTGGTGGACTGTTTTGGAGGCTCAATATGATTATTAATGATGTTGTTTGGGCTGTTTGGTGATTGTATTGACTTGTGGGAAGTCATATAAATAGGGGAGGTGCTGTCCGTTTCATCGTAAAATAGGTTGCGGTCGATACATAATAGTTACGACGCTTAAACGATAATGATAGTGTCATTTCTCTTATTGTAGACTAAGGAGTCGTGACATTTGCATAGCTTGAGGTTGGGCAGTATATACAAGGTATGTGAGGCTATCCCCTTCATTCTTTTGCACGACTCCGATTGTACATAATGTAATGAACGAGCTCCCAAAGATACTCTACTCTTAGAAGCTAGCAGTACTTACATTGCTGCCCTTCTTATGAAACGATTGATATTGATGTTACTTCTCTTATTCTTATATTATCAATGTTGTTGGTAGTTCCTGATTCTTATAAGATTCTTGATGAAGAGTTAATCCTAATAACGTGTACGAAGGATACCGACCTTACGTCACTCCGAAAGGTTCAAAATGTGATTCCAATGAGTCCAGCATGCATCATATATATGTATCTATTTTACTCTACCGAGCCGCGCTATAGTCGGCCGGGTATGGCACCTATTGTGCAACCACTGATCAGTTGGGTTTTACCGAGCTCCACGTGGCCGGGTACGATTCTACCGAGCCCTATGATGGCCGGGTACGTTTTACCGAGCCTATTACGGCCGGGTACGATATGATGATGATGATGCCCACAAAGGCGTATGTTTTAAAAGTTTATGTATATATATATGTATGTATCATGTATTTCATGTCAGTAGCCCTCAGAGGTACCCAGATGTCACAGGTTGTATATTCCCTATCACTGTTTACATTATTGTTCTTACTTATGCTTTCCTGCCTTACATACTCAGTACTTTATTCGTACTGACGTCCTTTTTATTTGTGGACGCTGCATGTCATGCTGCAGGTCCTGATAGACGGGTAGACGCAGCTCCCCCATCACAGTAGGCTATCCGGTTCAGCGGTTATTGGCAAGATCCCTTCTCCGGACTTGCCGTGGTCTTGGTATGCATTTTTGTTATAGACATTATGGGTATGTCGGGGCCCTGTTCCGGCAATGTTGTAGCACTTATGTTCTTTTAGAGGCTCATAGACAGGTGTCGACTCATGTATGGTTTGGAATGCCTTGTCGGCTGATTTTTGTTGTATAGTCTTTCATGGCACCATGGTAGCTCGTACCTTATATATAGTTTCTTGACAGTCTTGTCGTCCCATGTTACGTATGTTCATGACATTATCTTTCATTGTTGGATGTTCATGATCCATGTCTACCATTTATATTGGTCTTGTCGGCCCTTAAAGATAATAAGGAAGGTTAGATAAAATGTACGTTGGTGCTCGGCAAGTATGGCCCGGGTTCTAGTCATGACCTTCCAGTTGGGTCGTGACAAACTTGGTATCAGAGCAAGTCTGTCCTAGGGGATGTCTATGAGCCGTGTCTAGTAGAGTTTTGATTATGGATGTGTAGCGCGCCACATTTATAATCAGGAGGCTACGTGACATCTAGGGTTGTTACCTTCTTCCTGAATCTAGATCGTGCGTAGAGTTGAGTCGTAAGTGTTCATATCTAATATTCACCTTGTTTTCTTTCAGCGATGCCTTCGACTAGGAAGCAAGCGATTAGTAAACGGCTTGATACAGCTGTGGGAGAGGGTAACATTCAGGTGCCTCCAGCCAGAGCAGGCCAAAGTGAGGCTCAGAGTGAGATGCCGTCTCATACCTCTCCGTCTCCTCCAGAGGATATTAGGAGGCACCCAGTACATCCAGTTCCTCCGTCTGGCACTACAGACCATGATATGCGCAAGTGCGGTGCAGTTGTTGACTAGCTTGGTAGCTGCTCAGGCTCAGAGGCAGAATACCGGTGCTGCTGATAAACCGGTTAGTGCGAGAGTTCGTGATTTTATTAATCTAGACCCTCCAGTGTTTACCGGATCAGACCCCAAGGAGGACCCACAAACATTTATTGATCAGGTTCATCGTACATTGCGGGTTATGCATGCTAGTGATACGGAGGCAGTAGAGTTGGCTTCTTATCGGTTACGGGATTTAGCGGTTTTCTGGTATGATAGTTGGGAGAGATCTAGGGGTCCGAACGCTCCTCCAGCCGTGTGGAAGGAATTTTCTGAGGCCTTTCTTCGTCACTACTTGCCAGTTGAGATACGACGAGCTAGAGCTGATAAGTTCTTGAACCTTCGACAGGGTAATATGAGTGTACGAGAGTATAGTATACAGTTTGATTCTTTAGCAAGGTATGCTCCCCATATGGTGTCCGAGATGAGTGATAGGGTGCATCTGTTCGTGAACGGGTTGGGACCACATCTGATAAATGAGTGCACAACAGCCTCCTTGGTAGAGGGCATGGATATTTCCCGTATTCAGGCTTATGCCCAGACCCTAGAGGATCGTAAGCGCCAGCAAAGGGCAGATAGGGAGCAGGATAGGGGCCAGCATAAGAGGGCGAGATTTGCAGGGTATTCTGATGAGTTCAGAGGCAGTATCAGGCCCCAATCTTCGAGGAGTTCGGCGCCACCTGTAGCTAGTGCTCCTCCACAGTTTCAGAGGCCTCGGTATGATCGATTTACCTATTCTGGTTCAGGTCAGAGTTCGAGGGCATCAGGCTCACAATTTCATAGAGATACTAGTCAGACGAGACCCCCAACACCTCGTTGTGATCAGTGCGGCAAGGCCCACTTTGGACTGTGCCGTCGAGGTTCCGATGCGTGCTATTCTTGCGGACAGCCTGGCCATATGATGCGGGATTGTCCTAACAGAGGAGGTGGTGGTATGGCTCAACCGACTGGATCTGTGTCTGGTTCTTCCTCATCAGTTCGACCTCCAGCACAAGGTTTTCAACAGTCGACAGGTCGTGGTAGAGGTAGAGGTTCAGTGCCGAGTTCGAGTGGTGCTCAAAATCGAACCTATGCTCTAGTAGGTCGACAAGATCTCGAGTCGTCTCCGGATGTTGTTACAGGTATATTGTCTGTGTTTTCTTATGATGTATATGCGCTAATTGATCCAGGATCTACCTTATCATATGTTACACCCTTTGTGGCTAATAAGTTTGGCATTGAACCTGAATTGATAAGTAAACCACTTGCGGTATCCACTCCGATAGGAGATTCTGTGATTGCTAGAAGGGTATATAAAGGTTGCACTGTGATGATTTGTAGTCGTCAAACCTCGGCAAATTTATTTGAGTTAGAAATGGTTGATTTCGATGTGATAATGGGAATGGACTGGTTGGCCTCATGCTATGCAAATGTTGACTGTCGTACGAAGATGGTTAGGTTTCAGTTTCCGGGTGAACCCGCCATTGAATGGAAGGGGAACATTGCTACGCCGAAAGGTAGGTTTATTTCCTATCTTAAGGCAAGGAAGATGATCTCAAAAGGTTACATTTATCATCTTGTTCGCGTTAGGGATGCGGAGGCGAAGCCGCCTACTCTACAATCAATCCCCGTGGTCAATGAATTTCCAGATGTTTTCCCAGATGAACTCCCAGGCCTTCCTCCTGAAAGGGAGATTGAGTTTAGCATTGATGTGTTGCCTGACACTCAACCGATCTCTATCCCTCCATACAGGATGGCCCCGGCAGAGTTGCGAGAGTTGAAGGTGCAGTTGAAGGACTTGCTGGATAAGGGTTTCATTAGGCCTAGCACTTCACCTTGGGGTGCACCAGTCTTGTTCGTGCAGAAGAAAGATGGGTCGTTAAGGATGTGTATCGATTATCGACAGTTGAATAAGTTTACAATAAAGAACAAGTATCCACTTCCAAGGATTGATGACCTGTTTGACCAACTCCAGGGTGCCAAGTATTTCTCCAAGATTGACTTGCGTTCAGGGTATCATCAGGTAAGGGTTAAGGAGAAGGATATTCCAAAGACGGCCTTCCGGACAAGATATGGGCACTTTGAGTTCTTGGTGATGTCGTTCGGGCTAACAAATGCCCCAGCAGCTTTTATGGATCTCATGAATAGTGTATTCAGGCCCTATCTTGATGTGTTCGTGATCGTATTCATTGATGACATTCTGGTGTATTCTCGTTCGGAGGCGGAACATGCGGGCCACTTGCGGATAGTATTACAGACCCTTCAGGATCATAAGTTATATGCTAAGCTCTCTAAATGTGAATTCTGGCTGAACTCAGTAGCATTCCTTGGCCATGTGATATCTGATGAGGGTATTAGTGTCGACACTCAGAAGATCGATGCAGTGAAGAATTGGCCGAGACCTACAACACCGTCAGAAGTCCGCAGCTTCCTGGGGCTAGCAGGATATTATAGGCAGTTTGTAGAAGGGTTTTCCTCTATATCAGCACCATTGACTAAGTTAACACAGAAAGCTACCAAGTTCCAGTGGTCTGATGCTTGTGAACATAGTTTTCAGGAGCTAAAGAATCGATTGACATCTGCGCCAGTGCTCACTCTCCCAGAAGGAACAGAAGGTTATGTGGTATATTGTGATGCCTCAGGTATAGGTTTGGGGTGCGTATTGATGCAACGTGGGAAGGTGATTGCTTATGCATCAAGACAATTGAAGAAGCATGAAAAGAATTACCCGACTCATGATTTGGAATTGGCTACAGTAATATATGCTTTGAAGATATGGCGGCACTACTTATACGGCGTCCATGTTGACATCTACACAGATCACAAGAGTTTACAATACATCTTCAAGCAGAAGGAGTTGAATTTGAGGCAGCGTAGGTGGCTTGAATTACTGAAAGACTATGACGTCGAGATATTGTACCATCCCGGTAAAGCCAATGTTGTGGCAGACGCTCTCAGCCGTAAGTCAATGGGAAGCTTAATACATATTGAGGCAGGTAGACAAGGGTTGACCAAAGAGCTTCACCAGCTGGCCAATATGAGAATCAGATTGTTGGACTCTGATGACGGAGGTGTTACTGTACAGAATACAGCAGAATCATCTTTGGTAGCCGAGGTAAAAGCACGGCAATATGAAGATCCTACCTTAGTAAGATTGAGAGAGGGAATTCAGCAGTGTAAGATTACAGCTTTCAAGATCGGAGGAGATGGGACACTGAGATACCAGGGCCGATTATGTGTGCCTAGTGTGGCAGGGTTGCGAGAGAAGATTATGATTGAGATTCATCAGTCCCGATATTCTATCCATCCTGGCTCGACAAAGATGTATCATGACGTTAAGGAGCAGTATTGGTGGGATAACATGAAGAAGTCTATTGCAGAATTTGTAGCCCAGTGTCCTAATTGTCAACAAGTAAAGATCGAGCATCAGAAACCCAGTGGATTGATTCAGAATATAGAGATTCCGACCTGGAAATGGGAGGTGATTAATATGGACTTCATTATTGGATTACCTCGCTCTTATCATAAGTTTGACTCCATCTGGGTGATAGTTGATCGACTTACAAAATCTGCCCATTTTCTACCAGTTAAGACAACTTACACGGCTGAAGATTATGCGAAGTTGTATATCAAGGAGATTGTTAGGCTTCATGGTGTGCCGGTATCTATTATATCAGACCGAGGAGCTCAATTTACGGCTAACTTTTGGAGGTCTTTTCAGAAGGGTTTAGGCACACAAGTAAATCTCAGCACTGCATTCCATCCGCAGACTGACGGACAG
The DNA here is from genome assembly GCF_000715075.1 of Nicotiana tabacum. Lineage (NCBI taxonomy): Eukaryota > Viridiplantae > Streptophyta > Magnoliopsida > Solanales > Solanaceae > Nicotiana > Nicotiana tabacum. The sequence goes on from NC_134091.1 coordinate 36,650,698, forward strand.
GCTGAACGTACCATCCAGACGCTTGAAGATATGCTACGAGCATGTGTTCTAGATTTCAAGGGGAATTGGGATGACCATCTGGCACTTATAGAATTTGCCTACAATAATAGCTACCATTCCAGTATTAAAATGGCCCCGTATGAGGCACTGTACGGGAGGAGATGTAGATCACCAGTTGGATGGTTCGAAGTCGGTGAGACAGAATTATATGGGCCAGATTTGATTCACCAAGCCATTGAGAAGGTGAAAGTGATACAAGAGCGACTGAGGACGGCACAAAGCAGGCAAAAGTCTTATTCCGATGTCCGACGTCGTGATCTGGAATTTGAGGTTGGTGATTGGGTTTTCCTGAAGATCTCGCCGATGAAGGGTGTTATGCGTTTTGGGAAGAAGGGTAAGTTGAGTCCGCGGTATATTGGGCCGTACAAAATTCTTCGACGAATTGGACAGGTTGCTTACGAGTTAGAATTGCCATCTAAATTGGAATTTGTCCACCCGGTATTCCATGTATCTATGTTGAGGAAATGTATTGGAGACCCTTCTCGGGTCGTCCCTATCAAAGATGTACAAGTTACAAAGGATCTATCATATGATGAAGTGCCAGTGGCTATATTAGATCGACAAGTCCGCAAGCTGAGAACAAAGGATGTAGCTTCCGTGAAAGTATTATGGAGGAACAAGAATATAGAAGAAATAACATGGGAAGCAGAAGAGGAGATGAAGTCTAAATACCCTTACCTATTCCAGAGTGAAGATAACGAGGATGCCGGGGGAAAGAAGGACGCATTATAAGGTGAAACGGCTCTATGAGGTAAGCAATAGCTTGTGAATACTCTTTTTTTAATACAAAATGGTGATATGCAGATAATGTACATATCCATAATGCTTTGTATAGTCTTGTAAGGCCATAGGTTGGGTTTAACTGCTTGCAAGTTTGGCTAGTGTCCATTTTATAGGGGAAACTCAGCCGGAAATCTCCGTCGGAATCCACGATGAGTTAGACACCCCATAAACCCTTACATTCGAGGACGAATGTTCCTAAGGGGAGAGGATGCTACAACCCAAATTTGCATACCATAGATCACGCCGTAATTTAGTCGACGTAAATCCAAGAAGAGATTATCTTTGAGATGATAAGAAGTTAATCCTATTGGTCTTAAACGATACAAGGGTGTATAAGAGTGGTTAACAAGAGAATTAGAAGTTAAACGAATCAAGGATGTTGTAACCCGTATTTTCGAGTAACACTAGAGGTGATTAACTATCCCAAGAGGTCTTGTTTTAATGTATTTGAATCATATAATATCCGTATCATAAGTCTTGAAGTCAAGCGAGTTATGAAACAAAAGTCGATAAAAGTTGTCGCAACTTAGGTTTATAATTTTACTTAAACTTTAGGTCAAATGTTACTGCATTTTTCTCCCAATGTGCTTGGAATTATGGGGTGATCTACCTATCAAATTGAATATCTATGAGTCTAGTTTCCAACGCATTAAACCGTTCATCGATACGATCTCGGAATAGAGAGATATTCGCGTTTTCGCGAGAGTGCGCCAAGCTACTCTCTATGGGGCCCACAAAGGCGGTTTAAGACATATGGACATATATAAGATACCTCAACCCCGTTTTAAGTCATTATTTTTCAGTATATTCAGACTTTATAACCCAAAAAACAGTCTCTCAAGGTTCTCTCATGATCCAAGACCCAAACAAAGGGCAAACAACACAAATCAAATGTCGGGAATCCCGTGGCGCTAGTAAGTTTCTTGTTCTTCTTGTTGTTGCTATTTTTGTGTTGTTCCAGCTCGTGTGGGAGGTTGTTTTAAGTGTTTTATGTTCTGTAAATACACCTTCAAGTTTTTAATATCAACCCTAGGTGATTTCAAGTCTTCTAAAGTAATTCTAGTGCCGAAAAACCCGAATTTAATTGCTAGTTTCGCTTCCTTGTTCTTGTGGCAGAATTGAAGGGATATTTCGTAGAAAATTAAGGTAAAATTGGAGTTGTTCTTTCTGTTTAAAGGTAAGGAACCTCTTACTCTATATATATTTAAGATTATCCAAGTTGTGGCTAAGTCATTTGATGCTAGAACTTGTGAAATATATATCGAAAGGCTTGGTAGTAATGTTGTTAGTTGGTGGACTATTTTGGAGGCTCAATATGATTATTAATGATGTTGTTTGGGCTGTTTGGTGATTGTATTGACTTGTGGGAAGTCATATAAATAGGGGAGGTGCTGTCCGTTTCATCGTAAAATAGGTTGCGGTCGATATATAATAGTTACGACGCTTAAACGATAATGATAGTGTCATTTCTCTTATTGTAGACTAAGGAGTCGTGACATTTGCATAGCTTGAGGTTGGGCAGTATATACAAGGTATGTGAGGCTATCCCCTTCATTCTTTTGCACGACTCCGATTATACATAATGTAATGAACGAGCTCCCAAAGATACTCTACTCTTAGAAGCTAGTAGTACTTACATTGCTGCCCTTCTTATGAAACGATTGATATTGATGTTACTTCTCTTATTCTTATATTATCAATGTTGTTGGTAGTTCCTGATTCTTATAAGATTCTTGATGAAGAGTTAGTCCTATTAACGTGTACGAAGGATACCGACCTTACGTCACTCCGAAAGGTTCAAAATGTAATTCCAATGAGTCCAGCATGCATCATATATATGTATCTATTTTACTCTACCGAGCTGTGCTATAGTCGTCCGGGTATGGCACCTATTGTGCAACCACTGATCAGTTGGGTTTTACCGAGCTCCACGTGGCCGGGCACAATTCTACCGAGCCCTATGATGGCCGGGTACATTTTACCGAGCCTATTACGGCCGGGTACGATATGATGATGATGATGCCTACAAAGGCGTATGTTTTAAAAGTTTATGTATATATATATGTATGTATCATGTATTTTATGTCAGTAGCCCTCAGAGGTACCCAGATGTCACAGGTTGTATATTCCCTATCACTGTTTACATTATTGTTCTTACTTATGCTTTCCTGCCTTACATACTCAGTACTTTATTCGTACTGACGTCCTTTTTATTTGTGGACGCTGCATGTCGTGCTGCAGGTCCTGATAGACAGGCAGACGTAGCTCCCCCATAACAGTAGGCTATCCGGTTTAGCGGTTATTGGCAAGATCCCTTCTCCGGACTTGCCGTGGTCTTGGTATGCATTTTTGTTATAGACATTATGGGTATGTCGGGGCCCTGTTCCGGCAATGTTGTAGCACTTATGTTCTTTTAGAGGCTCATAGACAGGTGTCGACTCATGTATGGTTTGGAATGCCTTGTCGGCTAATTTTTGTTGTATAGTCTTTCATGGCACCATGGTAGCTCGTACCTTATATATAGTTTCTTGATAGTCTTGTCGTCCCATGTTACGTATGTTCATGATATTATCTTTCATTGTTGGATGTTCATGATCCATGTCTACCATTTATATTGGTCTTGCCGGCCCTTAAAGATAATAAGGAAGGTTAGATAAAATGTACGTTGGTGCTCGGCAAGTATGGCCCGGGTTCTAGTCATGACCTTCCAGTTGGGTCGTGACATAATCGGACTGTGAATATTCAGGTTTGGGTTGATAGAGTAACGAGACTTTGTATTTTTAAGCGTGGTGGAATTTTCATCTGTGATGTGGTGTCGTTGTCCTTGTTTGAATGCATTAAGTTTTCCGGTGTTATGGTCTTCTTCAATTTTTCCTTCGGGGCAGGGTGTTGTGAAATGGTGCCTGAGAAGCGGTTGTCGGGGATGGCAGTGTGTAGCGGTTTTGGAAATCGAATTAGTGTTTCTAATATTGATGGCTCGGGAAATCGAATTAGTGTTTCTACAGAGATGGATTTTGATCTGATGCAACATTTGGGTAGCGAAAAATCAGGAAAGACGTGTGGGAGGTGTCTTGCTGTGGTTGAATTACTAGCAGGTCAAAGTATGAAGAGCGGAAGTCGAGAAGTTGCTTAAAAGAGAGGGTTTAACCCAAGTAGGAGAGTGGCAGAGTAGCATATGGGTTATGTGGTAGGGTAGCCACACGCCTTGAGGAAAGTTTAGAGCAATTTGGGAATTCATGGTGGATAGTGACTAGGTCCACGGATTTTATTTGGATGCAATATGACATCGAGTTTGGAATGTATTGTTGTACTTTCAGTTGATGTCAATTGGTAAGGAGGAATCTTGGTGGGTTCTGGGGTTATATAATTGTAGCTTCAAGCTAAGTGGGGAAGCCCCACCGTCTATGATTGGATTGCGTGATTGTCTACTTGTGCGGTTTCTGGTTATCGGTGTATTGGTGGGTTATTAGGACTAGGAAAGAAAACATCAGTGGTAATTCGAGAAAAGGATTTGAGGAATGTTTGCTATATTTGGCCTTATCGATTCATGCTCAAGTTTTGGGAAGACTCAGAGTTTATGCTTCATGTAGATGTGGTGTACAAGGAAAGTGATTCATCCAAGTGCTTCTTGAGAGGGTGTTCATGTGCTAGCAGAGCCTTGGAGTTGATTATATTCGGGACCAAGTCAAAGTGGGTGACTCTTAACAACGGTCCTAGTAGATTCAAAATATAAGTGCGGTGCCTTAGGATTTCGAGTATGTGGTATGGTTGAGTATCGAGTTGTTGTTGTGGATTATGAGAGGGACTTGGAGTGTTCTATGTTATCATTGGTCTGCGGTGCAGCATTGGAAAAATAGGAGAAAAGAACTTCCGATTTGTAGAGGGATTATCGGAAGGGGTGTACCAGTTGGAGAGCTATTGTGCGCGTAAGAAGAATATGATATGATTTATGAGTAATAAGACGATGTGGTCTCGTGATACGGGTCACTCGGGATGAGTGCGAATTTGGTTCGTTACGTTTGAATTGAGCTATTATTATTTCTAAGGCATGTCGAGAATAAATTGGAAGAAGTTGGGTCGGTTAGTAATGGTTGAATCAGTATGATTGTGGCAGCGATCAGTTTCTTCATCGCGAATTTATCATGTAGTTTGTGGTTGTACACTTGGGCTTGAGCCCCACCACAACTTGGTTGATTTGGTAGGTATTTGATTCGAATGGCTTTATTGTGTAAATGGATTCCGAAAGAGTTATGGCAGTCTAGATCACGATTTGAGGTTTGTATTTTCTGTGGTTTGAGAATTCAGTTGCGTGTTGCGTTAGTTCTTCTGAAATGAGCTGAGTGAAAGGTTTTATAGCCAACGAAGTGTTTATTTAACTAGTAGTTCAGGAGTTATGATGAGTTCTGGTAATCTCGTATAGCGGCATGATAGGTGCAGTGAGCGGCATGGGGACTGGAAACTCATTCGGTGTTGATAGAATGTTACGAGCTGTTGATAGAATGTTACGAGCTCGAATGTGCAGGAGTGAATTTAGATGTTCAGAGTAAGCTGACATTCTCTTTAGTGTCACCTGAGGATGGTGTTATAGGGAAGAGGCTTTATGTATTAACTTGCAGATTTTTGATTCGTTTTACATAATTTGAACGGTTGGTGGTATGGATGTGCGGACCTTTCTACCTGAGAGGAAGGTCGTGGGAGAGTACCCCACGGAGGATTTGTATAAGTGTGACATGATGGTCACTTGATTGTTACAGATTAAAACCAAGTACAGAGATTATGGTAATATCGCAAATGCGAGTGTTGATGCCTGCAAGGAATTTTATTCCTTGGGTGTGGACCATGTGAGTTTGTTCCGAATTTGACAGTTGTTCTTATGTGTCATGAATAGGTCATTGTGGGTCCTTGAAAGGTTATTTTCCCAGCATGGTATGATCAGAATCGGCTTGAGGTCCATTAGTTGGTCTAAATGTGGATGTGTGCTCTACACCAGGCCGGGTGGGTTCATTCAGCATAGCATTTCTTATTGAGGAGTCTTCGGACATTGGATATTATTTCTGTTGTCAACTATTCCACGTAACCCTCTACTGTGCCATTTGGGTTGTGACACGGCTTGATTATTCGCACGTATGATGTGGTCCCGTGTAGATTGTGGTTTTATATGAGCAAGATGGCTCTCGAGATACAGGTCATTCATCACACCTTAGTTGTGATTGGGTTTTATAGCGTATGGCACTATCCGTCTCCCCAGGATTGTATTTTTGCACTTGGTGTGCTCGTGGTCGATATTCGGGTATTTTGTAGGTATGAGCATTTTGGCTTGATAGGTACTTCCTCATTTATTGTCATGTACAGATCGGGTGGCACACCGCCACGGGTATGTTGTTTGGATCGAGTTGCATGCCGCAACAGTATCATGGTGGATCGGGTTGCACGCCGTAACAGTAAGATGTTGAGTACGGTTCCATATAGTTATTCTTTTGTATTTTGTTTTCCATTCTCTAAGAAGGGTTCATAGCATCTATTCGACCGTCTATTTCATTACACTCGCTAGGAAGCTCCTTTCCAGAGTTGATTTTTCCTTATGTATCGCATTCAAGTGGGTAGCTTGTCGGTGCATTATTGGCATCATATGAGATTTTGGGCAGTGTTTGAGACGACTTATTGCCTGAGCAGCTTATACTGGGTGAGACGAGGTTATTGGACCTGGGATCAGTGCAATCAGATTTACATAAGGTACATTAAAGAGAAGATATCGTTGTTCAGTTCAAAAATAGGTAATGGCTCTTGTCAGGATGAGAGACCCCATAATTTATGGTTCGGTCAGATGGCTATGAGTTCCTACGCATCTCTTTCATCGTTGCAGTATTATGAGGGTTGAGACCAGGTTTATATGTGTTATCAGGTATACTACGGGCATCGGGTCGGTGAATTTGCAGTTGTTGTGCTTGGAGAGGGATTACCATGGGCAAAAGAGTTATGCAATGCATTGTGTGGTATCACCATGGGTGCTTGATCAAGTGCTGGTTCAGCGTGTGGAGATTGATACGGTGATCGTATGTTAGAATCGGGTATCGGGGAGAATTCCGGATGTTGGAATTTAGTTCTAAAGCTTGTTAGCTAAGGTAGCAGGGAGGATTTTCAGTCTGGCTCAAGCAAAGGTGCTCACATGGGTTGTGGTGGCACGGGTAGGTGCACGATGTGCTAAATAGTGATTTTGGACAACTCCGGAGCTGTTCTTAGCACGTTCAAGGACGGACGTATGCTTAAGTGGGAGAGAATGTAACAACCTGACCTCTCGTTTTGAGCTCTAGCTCGTCATTTAGTGGTTTGAGGCCTTGAGTAGCTTCAGTTCAGGTAGTATGACTTGTACGTGTGGTCGGAATTGAATTTCGGGATGTTCGGAGTTTATTTGGAAGAAAATTCTCATTTCGAAAGCTTTAAGTTGGAAGAGATGACTAAGGTTTGACTTTTGAATAAACGACCTCGGAATTGAGATTTGAAAGTTCCAATAGGTTCGTATGATAATTTCGGACTTGGGCATATGTCCGTATCGGGTTTTGGGTGACTCGGGAGCATTTCGGTGCTTATTATGGAAAGTTAGCATATTAGAAGAATTTCAAAAATTTGGGTTGAAGTGTATTTTGATGTTATCGATGTGCGTTTGAGATTCCAAGCCTGGGAATAGCTCTGTATGGTGATTCTGGTCTTAGGGGTGCATCCGGATGTGGATTTGGGGATCTATAGGTCATTTCGGGGTCATTTGGCTAAAAATTGGAATTTTGTGGTTTTGGGGAAGTTTGACCAGTAGTGGACTTTTTTATATCGAGTTCGGATTCCAATTCCGGAAGTTGGAGTAGGTTCGTAATGTCAATTATGACTTGTGTGCAAAATTGGAGGTCAATCGGACTTGATTTGATAGGTTTCGGCGTCGAATATAGAAGTTTGAAGTTCTAAAGTTCACTAAGCTTGAATTGGAGAGCGATTCATGTTTTTAGCATTGTTCGATGCGATTTGAGGCATCAAGCAGGTTCGTGTCATGTATTGGGACTGCTTGGTAAGATTGGACGGGGCCTCGTGTGAGTTTCGGGGTGGTTTCGGATCGATTTTCCTTGTTTTGTCACTTCTGTGCTAGTGTCTGGTTTCCTCCTTCACGAACACGAAGGGTCTCATATGTTCGCGAAGAGGAATTTTGGGGCTACTGGGAATTGGCCATCGCGAACGCGATTAAGGAGACACGAATGCGAGGCAGAAGCTGGGAAGTCTACGCGAACGCGAGCTGGAGGCGACGAACGCGAAGAGGAAGAGAGAGTTGGGGGCTGCCAGGCGTTAAGCCTCGCGAATGCGGCTAGTGGCCCGCGAACGCGAAGGGTAGTGGTCACAAGACTTCGCGAATGCGATGGCCTTTACGCGAATGCGAAGAGGAGCCGGCCTGGGCAGACTGGTTTTAAAATGAGGTTTGGGTTATTTTCACCCATTTTCCACACGGCTTGGGTGATTGTTGGAGCTCTTCAAGGGGGTATTTTCATCATCTAATGCAAGGTAAGTGACTCCCACATTATGTTAGTGAAATACATGGATTATATGTAGACTTTAACATGGAAATTCATGGAAAATTAGTGGAAATTTGGGATTTTGAAGAAAAATCTAAAAATTGGTATTTTTGAAATTTGACCACGAAATTGGACATGAAATTTGGAGTAAATTATATATTTGAGTTCCTGGTGATATGGGTAAAGTTTATCTTCGAAATTGTTTGGAATCCAGGCACGTGGGCCCGAGGGTTGACTTTTTTGACTTTTCGAGCGAAGTTGGGAATTTGTTTAAATTGATTGATTATGAGTATTAGAGTATATTTTGATTGGTTTGCACCTTATTTGATAGTTTTAGATCGACGGGCATTGGTTTGAGGTGTTAGAGAGGCTTTGGAGCCGGTTATGAAACTTCGTAGCGAGGTAAGTCTCCTGTCTAACTCTGTGAGGGGGAAACTACCCGTAGGTGATGTAATTGTTATGTGTTACTTATTGCGGGGGCTATGTACGCAAAAGGTGACGAGAGTCCGTACATAGCTAAATTCATGCTATTGTCCGGGTGGACTTAGGTTCACACCATGCTATAATTGTATTATAGGGGTTATTTTTGCTCGTTTAATTCCTTTATTTCGCATTACGACTTGAGACCAGACTTGCTTTTGTAGAGATTTGACGGGCTTCTAGACTAGCCGTGGAATAATTGTACTCCTTATACAAATTTCTCACGCGTTATGTGTTTTCATTGAAAGGTTTTCCTTAAAAATTTATAACTCACACGTCTATTCGTGAGTGGGGTCAATGACCCATTAAAGCATCTTATTCTAATGGGATCGGGTCATTCGCCTCGGCGGGATTATGTACCACATTTTCATTGGAGCGAGTCATTCGCCTCGGTAGTATAATAGATGCATCTATGGTTCGTGTCGTTCGACCCTCGTCAGTGCACAGATTATGACAGGATCGGGTCGTACGCCTCGACATTTATGTAAAATACTCTCATGGAATCGTGCGTAATAATTGACAAGAAGTCAGTGTATCTATGAGTCTTCCCGGTCTGAATTAAGATGACCTATCTGGTGAGGTCCATTATATATTTATCCTCCGGTTGAGGAGGTGATTTCTAGTTGAGAGCTTGAGCCTATCGTAGAGAGGAGGATCATATCACATATTTACACTTGTTTATTTTGTTTGTTTACTCTTCCCCATATATGTTTACTTCTTATTATAACTGTCTTATTGGACCACTAGTAAGTGTCGATATCGACCCCTCGTCACTACTTCTCTGGGGTTAGGCTAGATACTTACTGGGTACGCATTGATTTACGTACTCATGCTACACTTGCTGCACATTTTTGTGCAGGTACATATATATCTGGTGGTCTTTTGGGCGTAGAGACGCGGATGGTGCGGGGACTTACCGTGAGCTGCATTTCATGTTACGATCCGTAGCCTGCAGAGTCTCCATCAGAGCTATTTATATTATCCTGTCTAATTTGTATTCCAGACAGATGTTGTATTTTATTACATTTCCTTGTTGATGCTCATGCACTTGTGACACCGGGTTTTGGGGGTTCCTAAGAGTGGTTCATCATTGTAATTCGCGTAAATCTCATCATTTACCCTGTAAGTTCTATTTCATACTATTTAATTAAATGAGAAATTTTATTTCAAAATACTAAAATGAGTAAGTAGGTTAATCATTCGCCGTTGGCTTACCTGACGGTGGTGTTAGGCGTCATCATGACCTTTAGTGGATTTTTGGTCGTGACAGTATAGAGGCGACTGGTTTGAGAAGAGTGGTCTTTAGGGTTTCAGAGGTTTGGTTAATTAAAAGGGGTGAGGTGATCATGGGTCGTTGATCTCTCAAGATCAACGGCCGGGATTAAGGAATAAGCGGGGCGGGTCGTTAAATGGGTCACGATCGGGTCAGTAGCAGGGGTCGTTTGGATAGGACTTTGGGGATTATTGGGCTAAGGTGTGGGTGTTTGGGTCATTAAATTTGTTTAGAATTGGCTCCAAATTAAATACACGAAATTGTTTTAAAATAAAAATAATTAATATATAATAAAATGTTACTTATGCAATATAATGATTGAAAATAATAACATAACATTATAAAAAAAATATAAAATTACTATTTAGCATGAATAATGTAATGATTGTAATTATGCATAGCATATGGGCTATTATTGCAAAATTATGTAAATAGCTTAAAAATACAAATATAATTATATGAAATGAAGTAAAAATATTATGAAACATATATGTGGATGCAAATAATAAATTAATTCATTAAAAATAATTTAAAGGGGTAATTAATATATATTCAAGTAATTTAAATGCAAGAAAATTAATTTTAAAGCATAAAAAATTATGAAAAATTATAGAAAATATTGTTGATGATGCATGAATGATATTTTAAAAGCATATAAATATATGAGGGCAATATTGGGTATCAACACCCCATTAGCACAACAACTGTCAAAGAAGTAACCCTGCTTTAATACCACCAATCAAATTCATACTTCATGTGCAGTACATCCTTCACAAATAACAGCTTAATCATTTCCATGATTTTCACATTTTCATAAAGCGCAATGTAACCCATATTCAGGAATTTTCTTACTCGAGTCATCCTCGATCTCAACCTCTGCAAGTCATAACTAATCCACAAGTATACCTCGGACCAAAACAAATACAACACATAATCGTGCAATCAAATCGTAGATAGCAGACTCCCCCACTTGGCTCAAAGCCTTATAACAAAACATCTAATAACTCACCATACCCATACTATACCATTGTCATAATCCTGCAGTCAATTCAACGAAAATTCTTCGCAAGCTCAGGTAACACAAACCATAAAATACCTCAAATCATCCGCTAAGCTCGCCTTCATCCTTCTGACGGTCAAGTCAACTTTCTCAACCAATTCAAACTCGAATCTCAACACATATACGCCGCTGGTAGAAAGAAACTCCCGGCACAACATTATAAGGAACACACCTACGTAGATTACTCAGCAAGAGATAACCCATATGCTTAGCCTCAAATTGGCATCTTATTATACCCTTTCGCAGCCACAATTACTACGTGATCACTTAATCTTCCTGAGTCCAAACTCATTAACAAGACATAAGAATTTAATTTGTCCCATAATTTAACAATGTGAAAGATTCTACAACACGCTCATAACTTGAGACTATGCATCAAATCAAGACAGAAATCAAGCACCCAATGGCCCTTTTTACATCTTGAGAAACTCTTCTCGTCACATTCAAACTATCTGAACACATCCCGCAGTCGCCTCATACTCATTATTCAGTCATTCTACCGCTCATCGAGCCACAAATTCCACTCATAGGGTCACTACTGGACATATGAGTCCAAATGTACAAGTTCACACAACTGAAGCTACCGAGACTAAGCTTCGGTCTAAACCTGGCCTCAAGTCCTCCAGACTGGCCCATCACCAAAACACAAAATACATATCTCGAACCTCATTCATAGAATTACAAGCTGCCGATGCACAACTGATACCGATCGTTCACATATGCGTATGATTTAGTGGAATGAATTCAAAGAGGTATGCTTCAAGCCGAATCACTGTGACACGATAAGGAAAGAAAGATGGGAAGTTTATCCTAAAATGCCCTGTAGCCTCTCGAAGATAAGTATGGACGTCATCACACCGATCTGCAAGACTCTACTAGACACTTGCTCATGACTTGTAGAACCTATGAACCTAAGGCTCTGATACCAACTTGTCACGACCCAAAATCCAACTAGCCATGATGACACCTAACCTCACCCGCTAGGTAAGCCAAATAACAACAATCCAATTCAATTAATATTTAGCTGACTCTAATACACTCCCCAAGGACTGGTAGTACAAATCATGAGCTTCTAAGATTAGAATTTACAAAGGTGGTATGAAATAAAAATATGTCATATGTTTGAAATATACATGAACAGATTAAAAATTCTAAAGCTACCATGTACAAGAGGTAGGAATGGCTGGAATGCAGGTACATCATCATATACAACTCTCATCATACGCAGCTACATCAGCATCAGAAATCTGCACGCAAGGTGCAGAAGTATAGTATGAGTACAACTGACCTCATGTACTCAATAAGTAACAAACCTAAACTTAGGTTAAAAGTAGTGACAAGCTGGGACAAGGGTTAAAGTCCAACTCCAATAACTAATAACATCTCAATTATAATACAATTTAAAGCAGCACTAGTAATAACTCGATAATAAAATGCTCAGCTCGTATCAAATTCTAAAAAATAAATATTTTCTTTTCAATATAGCAGTAAAACTCAAATCTTTTGCCGAAAGTCACTGAAAATATGAGTAAGTCTGAAATCTGTGATTTTTTCCAAAATCATTAACGACATATAAGAAATCTCATTATCAGATGGCATGAGGAAAAATACTTCTCTATGCCTACATGTCAAGTATGCATGTCTAATGCAATGCAACACAGTGATGAACTCGTGTATTCATACTCTCAAAGTACTAAATCTCACAGTACTGTATATGATCAATCCAGCCCAGGGAAGATCCATCCCAAATATATATACATAATAACTGACATTCAATCACTCAGTACTGTACAGGGCCAATCCAGTCCAGGGAACTCTATCCCAAATATAAAGAAATAAGGCAACTCCATGCCCAGGGAAATCCATCCCAAATATAATGTATAGGGTAACTCCATGCCCAGGGAACTCCATCCCGGATATAATGTATAGGGCAATTCCATCCCAAAAGTGAATATAAATGGCAACTCTATGCCCAGGGAACTCCATCCCAAATATAATATCCACTGTGCTCACTATGGGGGTGCAGACTCCGGAGGGGCTCCTTCATCCCAAGTGCTATAATAGGCCAGGTCCAGGCATAAATAAATAAAAATATGTTGCGGTGTGCAGCCCGATCCCATAATACCCTCACAATCAAGCCCTCGACCTTACTTAGTCATCAATATCTCCAGGCTCTCGGGCTAACTATGTCATCAAACTAGCCCAAAATGATGATATGATATATCAATAAATAACAACAGAGACTGAGATATGATATGCAATGAATGAATATGACTAAGTATGAAATTACAGTTTAAACATATAATTCGACAACAGAAATTACCTATGTGGGTCCCAATAATACCAGCATTTGCCTAAGCATGATTTCTAACATGAGTAACAGCTCAGTTTCTCTAACACATGAAAAATATATGGAAAATACAAGTTAATTGACTAAACAGCTCTACGGAATCGACTGAGTCACAATTTCTACAGTGCACGCCCACATGCCCGTCACCTAGCATGTGCATCACCTCCAAACAAATCACATAACACGTATAATCAGGGTTCATACCCTCAGCTCCAAGTTTAGAAGTGTTGCTTACCTCGAACAAGCCGAATCCGATGTCGAGCAAGCTAAACAATACTCCGAAAATTCCATTCTGCGCGTATCAACCTCCGAACGCCTTCCTATCTCCTTAATTCCAAGCTAAACGATTCGAAATTAGTCAAACAACGTGCAAATTCATCAAAATATACTCTGATGCTTACAATTTAACAATTTATAAAAATTTTCAACTCTACTCGAAAAGTTGACTGTGAGGCCCACCTCTCGGATTCCGACAAAAGTTACAAAATATGAACACCCATTCAACCACGAGTCCAACCATACCAAATTTACCGAATTTCGACAATAATTTGGTCCTCAAATCCTCAATCTTAACCTTAGGGGTTTTCAAAAGTTTTACAAAATATGAACACCCATTCAACCACGAGTCCAACCATACCAAATTTACCGAATTTCGCCAACAATTTGGTCCTCAAATCCTCAATCTTAACCTTAGGGGTTTTCAAAATTTTCCAACTTAAAACACCAATAAAATGCTGAAAACAACAATAGATTCGGGAAATTTAACCAAAATTGAGTTAAGAACTCTTACCCTAATATTTTCCTTGAAAATCTCCCGAAAATCGCCTCTCCCCGAGCTCCAAATCATAAAAAATGGTAAGTTCTGCCCACTGATTCCTTCTTCGCTAACGGAGGGCTCCCTCCCCGAATGCGAAACCTAAAATCTCACAGGCCAAGTTCTCTTTTCGCGAACGCGTAGTTTTGCTCCCCAAACCTACGTGAACGAGTGCCCATAGTCGCGAACGTAAAGCACAAACATCCTGCAGCCAACATCCTTCTACGCGAACGCGATAACACCTACGCGTTCGCGATGAACAACACCAGAACCAGCAACAACAGCAGCAAGACCTGAAGGAATGATCTAAAACCATCCCGGAATTCACCCGAGGCCTCCGGGACCTCAACCAAATACACCAACAAGTCCTAAAATACGAACGTAGTCGAGGTCTCAAATCACATCAAACAACGCTAAAATCACGAATCGCACCCAATTCAAACCTAATGGAAAACCAATGAATTCCAACTTCTACATTCGATGCTGAAACCTATCAAATCAATTCCGATTGAGTTCAAATTTTGCACACAAGTCATAAATGACATAACGGACCTATAAATTTTTCAGAACTGATTTCGACCCCGATATCGATAAAGTCAACTCCTGGTAAAACTTCCAAACCTTCCATTTCCTAATTTCGCCATTTCAAGCCAAAATCAACTACGGACTTCCCTATTTATTCCGACACACTCTTAAGTCCAAAATCACCATACAGAGCTATTGGAATCATCAAAACTCTATTACTGAGTCGTTTGCACAAAAGTCAAACTCCGGTCAACCCTTTTCATTTAAGCTTCCAACATGAAATTCATTCTTCCGAACTAATCTCGACACACCTGAAAATCAAAACCGACGATTCACACACGCCATAATATGTCATATGAAATTATTCAAGACTTCAAATAGTTGGAAGGAGTGTAAATGTTCAAAACGACAAGTCGGGTCGTTACAAATTATTCCTTCCCAATAATTCTTTTTTCTACGGTAGTAAAATCCCCATGCCTGATATTTCCTGGCTCCCGAGAGTACTACTTAGCAAAACTCTGATCCTAAACTTCTTGAAATTTGCTCCGATAGACGCCCTTGTTATAGGTTCTAGAAGAGTGGAAAAGCAACAAAAAAGTGCAGCAACTTGAATTCTCGAAAGAAGCAGCTGAAAATCAAAGACATTTGTTTCTCAAGTAAATCATGTGATATCCGTTTAAAAAGAGGCTTTTTATGCATCTCATGTGATATCTGTTTAAAAAGAGGCTTTATGCATACATGTTTAATGAGGATTCAATGTTAGTTTGTTACATAATCGTCTCATAGAAACAAATATCATTATACCGTATACACTCTAGTACAAGGACGTGGCGTCCTTCAGGTTGAAGCACTAAACAATTATAACAATATAAATGAGTACATGAGATAAAAACAGCGTAGAGTGCGTGTATATACAAAGGCTTGAAACAATAAAACAGCGTACATTGAAGTTAGGTTGTTCTGAACACAATCCCAAGCCAGATAACTGATATTAGTGTCCAGACAGGTAGTAGGTGATGATGCTGGTTATACAAAGGCGTCACCATCTTATCAAAATAAAACATGGTTTCCCAATCCAGCTCAGTTGTTTTGCAGTGTTTGCAAAAGATACTTTCATCTTCCACAGGAATGCTAAAAAATTTCTAATTTAGTTTGTGGAAAATGTAGTGAGTTTTGTTTTAATCTAAAAGGCATATTTGCAAAACTCCACTTAAAGAAAAAATTCTATTGGTGGGACGAATTTATCCTTTACAATAGATACTGTATCACCTGGCTTGAAGCAATTATTCTTTCCCATTAGTAATTTTCTATAGTACCAAAATCCCTCTGTTCTGACATTTCCTGGCTCCAGAGCAGCACACCTTAGAAAAAACTCTTATTATGGACACCAAAACTCGTGCTCCTGCATGCATAGATTGTAAAACCGATGAAAAAGAACAAAATGGTGCAGCAACTTGAATTCTCGACATCAACTCAAGGCGAAAGAAGCAGAAAAGTCAAAGAAATTTGTTTCTCTATTAACTCCAGTGAAATAATTCCAGTATTTTACAACTACAATATCTGTTTAAAAAGAGGCAGATAACCATACGTGTTTAATGAGATGTTATTTTGATACATAGTCATCTCTACTTTCATCTTTAAAATATAGAGTATTTTGATACATTGCAGTGTGATCATATTTTAGAAGCATTCACGGTTAGAGATTTTGATGAGCAATAAAATTTATGCAAAGTAATCCTACTATAACATCAGTACTTAGCAAACATGAAACTTGTTTTTATTAGTTTTTGGTACAAGAAATTAAATAATAACCTTATACTACATTATATTGTATACACTCTAATACAGACCAGATAAGCATCCTAACAATACTAGAATACTAGTCCCAGTAATAATCTTTTCGTGGACCGTCTCATTAAATTACTTACTTCACAACCACTTTGTGTTAAAGCTTATTCATTTCAATAAAAATACACCTTACATATCAGGGATTATATAGCTCGCCTTACATGGGGGTTTTATCTATGATGAGTACGTGGGCGTGAATCCATTGATGATAACTTATGAGAGATGAAGTGCATTGTTGGCCTCGATTTTGGAGTTTCAACCAAACAACAGCTTGCTAGATTGATGATAAAAACCAAAACCTCTTTTACTCTATCATCAGGATATGGAAGGCGTTCATCCAACAAATCGCTAAGCTGCACATGATCTCTAGTCGATGAATTTGCTAGCAGAGTAATGTATTCCCCAAGATGATTTCCTTTGATTATCTCCAATGCTAATACTCCAAAGCTATAGACATCACACATTTCTGTAACCTTCATTGTATATGCAAGCTCTGAAACAATACAATTTCCAAAAAAGCATAACAATATAAATGAGTTCCTGAGATAAAAACAGTATAGAGTGCGTGGCTATATATAGTTAATTAAGTTACAAAAAAAAGGATAAAAAGATAGATCTTACCAGGTGCAACATAGCCATATGTGCCTGCGAGCGTTGTGCAATTGGACGAGTCTGGCTTGAGAAGCTTAGCTATTCCAAAATCGGAAACACGAGCTTCATACTCAGAGTCAAGCAAAATATTACTGCTTGATATGTCTCGATGAACAATCGGTGGTGAACAATCCTGGTGCAGGTAAGATAAAGCAAAAGCAACACCTTTGAGGATATTCACCCTCTTAAGCCAATCCAAATTCTTGGACTCAATTTCATTGCTCAAGATACCAAAAAGACTCCCCCTTTCCACATATTCATAAACCAAGAACGAGTGTTGTGCATCCGAGCAAAAGCCATAGAGTTTCACAATGTTCCGATGCTTAATCCCAATCAATGCATTGACCTCATTCGTGAAGCTTTTGCAATGCGTATTCGCAAATGAAGAATTAAATCTCTTCACAGCTATACTCCCTAATGATGGAAGGTTTACCTTGTAAACGCTTCCCTGCCCTCCTTGCCCGATGCAAAATGTTGCATCAAACTCCTCTGTGGCATTTAAGATATCCGTGTACAATGTCTTTCCATCTAACAAGGATATCGAAATCAAACCATCATCCCGCCTTTCAACATCTTTAACTTTCCTTCTTTTATCACACATAAGAACACCAGTAAAAGCACAGATAAATACAAGTGCTCCCATAACAGGAAGTACAGTGGCGAGGATGAGTTTACTTCTTGAGTGCTTCTTCAGCATCGAAGATGGCCTTTCGCAAGGCTGAAATCCTGTTATATTGCCGCAAAAACCTTTATTACCTTCTAATGAAGCATTCATAAAAGCTTTATTATTTGGTATTGGACCTTCCAACTCATTGTATGACAAGACAACATCCCGCAAACCAGTCATACTGTCAAATTCTTCAGGAATGCGGCCAGAGAGGCCATTGTGAGAAAGATTCAACTTTTCCAAGTCCAGCAAACTGGCTAACTGAGAGGGTATTTCTCCATCTAGAAGGTTATGGCTCAAATCAAGTACACTTAGGTGAGTTATCCTCCCTATCTCCTTTGGAATTTTTTGGCCAAACTTGTTGTTGCTCAGGTTCAAGAGAAACATGTTCATGTAATCTCCTATAAATGTTGGGATTGACCCGTTCAATCTATTGTCTGACAGATCAAGGGACTCTAACTTTGTCAGTGACCCAAGTTCACTCGGAATATTGCCAGAAATGTGATTGTTTTGCATAAAAAGATTAACTAGAGAGGTTAATTTTCCAAATTCTTTTGGAATCTGCCCAACCAAATGATTAGATGAAAGATCAAGTCCTAGAATCCCTTTGACGTTTCCAATCTCTGGTGGTATGCTACCACTAATGTTATTTCTGGCTATCTGCAAATTTGTCAAATTCTTGCATTTTCCCCAGTTGTTGCTGAGTTCACCATAAAAATCGTTGTCGCTCAAATCAATGAACTGAAGCTCGGGATAGATACCAAAAGCTTCCGATAAATTTCCTGTGAAATTGTTGTTATTAAAACGAACTCTTTTGAAACTCGAGCACTTGCTCAAGCTTCTTGGAATTAGACCTGTCAGCTTGTTACTACCCACAGTGAAGTTCACAAGTTTTCCACCTTGGCAAAAATGCTCTGGCAAGTGGCCTGAAAACTGATTTTCACTCATTGAAAGCCTAACCAAGTTATCCAAATATGCAAGTTCTTTTGGAATGGAACCAGAAAGTTTGTTGAAACTGAGAAACAGTTTTTGCAAGTTTCTTAAATTCCCAAAGGAAGTATGAATTGAACCAGTAAGCTGATTATGAGATAAATCTAGACTTATGAGGTTTTTCAGATTCCCTAGCTCTGTAGGAATGGGACCAGAAAGTTGGTTAGAATGAAGGTACAGAGTCTTGAGCTCAGTTATGTCACCTAGAGTAGTTGGAATTGAACCAGTAAGGTGATTCATAGATAACTTTAGATCTGTGAGGTTTTTCAGATTTCCCAACTCTGTAGGAATGGGACCAGAAAGTTGGTTAGAAAAAAGGTACAGAATTTTGAGCTCACTTAAGTTACCAATAGTTTTTGGAATCGGACCAGTAAGCTGATTATGAGATAATTCTAGATCTATAAGGTTTTTCATATTCCCAACTTTGTAGGAATGAGACCAGAAAGTTTGTTAGAAAAAAGGTACATAATTTTGAGCTCACTTAAGTCACCAATAATTTTTGGAATCGGACCAGTAAGTTGATTATGAGATAATTCTAGATCTATAAGTTTTTTCAGATTCCCCAACTTTGTAGGAATGGGACCAGAAAGTTGGTTAGAATAAAGGTACAGAGTCTTGAGCTCGGTTATGTCACCTAGAGTAGTTGGAATTGAACCAGTAAGCTGATTTTTAGATAAATATAGATCAGTAAGGTTTTTCAGATTCCCCAACTCTGTAGGAATAGGACCAGAAAGTTGGTTAGAATAAAGGTACAGAATATTGAGCTCACTTAAGTCACCAATAGTTTTTGGAATCGGACCAGAAAGATTGTTTTTCTGTAAGCCTAAATCCTCAAGCGACTCCATCTTCCCTATTTCTGCAGGAATGGAACCATTTAATTGGTTGTCAAAGATATGGAGGGTCTTAAGCTTTCTTAGTGACCCGATTTGTGGTGGGATTGTGCCTGAAATCTGGTTGATCGACAATTCAAGATAAACTAGATTAGTCAGTTTACCTATTTCAGGAGGGATGGTGCCAGAGAGTTGGTTCATGCTAAGATCAACATATTCAACAGAAGGGAGAGATGAGAATGGAAAATCATACAGTGTACCAATAATACTAGCATTTGTAATATTCAACCTGTTTACCCTACCATTAACACATATAACTCCATACCAATCCCTGCATGCATCAGAACTTACCCCACCAATGCTAGAAGAATTCTTGGCACTTAGTGTCCATGAAGCCAATAAGGAATTATTCTGGTTTTGGAGAGTCGCTTTCCATTTTAGGAGAGCAGTTGCTTCCTCAGTAGAAGCAAAAGAAACTGCCAACAAATATAAGAGAGTGAAAAACTGAAGTAAAGAAAATATTCTGGGAACCATCATTATGGCTAAAGGATGAAATTCAGTTGTTTGTTTTGGTTATTGATGGACTTGTGCAAGGTAGAGCTTTAATTTATATTGTAGTGAATCATTACAAGTCGTGCGAGGCAATGGCATTAATTTCTCAGCTTGTAAAATACGGGTAGAATTAGAAAGACTTGAAGTCAATGGGTCAATGTTTCACTATATATCTTTGGAAGTATATACCAAATTAAAAGGGTGTTTGGCGTTTCAATTGTGGCAAAGCTTAAAGTTGTGGAAATAGTAGGAGATTTTCTCCAGAATTATTCAAAAGACATTTCTTTGACGAGCGCTATGGACATGCCTGTCAATGGTTGTATCATTTCGCGGGCCATGTAATGTGGAATACTAATTGCAAATTTTTTACAAGAGGGGTTGCTCTGATGGTAAGCAACCTTCACTTCCAACCAAGAGGTTGTGAGTTCGAGTCACCCCAAGAGCAAGGCGGGGAGTTTTTGGAGGGAAGGATGCCGAGGGTCTATTGGAAACAGCCTATCTACGTCATGGTAGGGGTAAGGTCTGCGTACACATTACCTTCCCCAGACCCTACTAGTAGGATTATACTAGGTTGTTATTGTTGTTGTTGGCCCAAGAAGAAAAGTCATATACTTGCACTTAAGGGTATACATGCACCAAGTTGGTTCGGTTTTCATTAAAATCAAACGAAATCAACTATATCGGTTTGGATTGGTTCGACACTACCAAGTTTTTCGCTAACAATTATGTATTGCTAGAAAGGAAAAGAAAAGCCTTGAGAAACTGAAAGCAATTCTTTGAACTGGGTTTAGGTAAAGCAGTTAGCGACCTACGTGTACCTTGATATATATCATCTATATATAATATATACTTCTATATTTATTATAAAAACATAAAGTTAAAACGCTAAATATTAAACTATGAAAATATACCGGAACTATTGACAGATATTTATATTCTTTGAAAGCTAAATTATTATTCCAAAAAATAATTACCCGTTGGATAGAGTTGTCATATTTAGAACCTTTCCTAATATTTTGGACTCTAAATTCAATTAAAACTTTGTATTTGAGAACTTTTATACTTTTAACCTCTCAGATAGATTCACGTAGTCGGAAGGAATAGAAGGCAAGAATGGAAGTCTATTGGGTTGAAGAGTCCTTTTTCTTTGTCCACCGAAACTACATCCAAGTAACATGTTTCTTTAAACAAATTAGGACTATCTGCTCTTAGTCGGAAGGAACTGGAATTTTCTTTATACCTTCTATTGAGTTATAGTGCATCTGTGTAAGTTTGTCCTTTATTTATTCAGTAATATAGCTTATAATATTAATTTTCTCATTCAAATATTGTCCTTGCATTCTTAGTCCATTGTTTATAGTATCAACAGGGCTATATTGCATCTTTCAGTTTCTTTTTATTTAGAAATTATTTCTTATTTTCGAAAAGTTTAATAGTAATATAAGCAAGTAATAAAGTACTTTCTATCAAAAGAAATGATGAAACTTAGGATCCACCAAACTATATAAAGAACCTGATTCTCTATCAGTTCCCATAGAACAAATACAATAAGAGATAAGTAAATGACACAACAGAGTTTTACGTGAAAAACTCCTAGCTCACGGAATTAAAAACCACGGCCTACACTCGTAGGATTTCAACTTCACTTACCGAGCAACTTTAGATTACAACCTATTGTAACCTAGGAATTAAACTCTTAATCCCTCACCCACTTGTAATAATTCTATTACAAGCCTCTTTGTAATAACTCTATTATAAAGCTCACAGCTCGACTAACTCTAACTAAGACACAAACAAAAAGTTTATGGTTTTACAAATAGTTTCCTACACAATGCTTCTAGCTAAGCTAAATAGGAATTTCAAGTGGATCACTCTAACAAAAGTATAACACAACTAAGGGCATATGATAACAGAGAGCTGGAAACTGGTCCTTCGTTCTGTTGTTCTTTGTTCTTGAAGCCTGGAAGTCACTTGCAAGATGGCAACACACTTGAGAGAAAACTTGATCTGTTTTTCGGATGTGAAAGTGTTTGTTTTTACTTTGCTTCATGTTAATAATATCCAAGTGATGTCACTTGGATGATGCAAGCAAATATCGGGTACAAGACATTCCCAATAAAGGGACAGTTGCACTGTTGCGTGTGTGCAGAGGAACAAGTGCAGCGACTTTACAGCTGTGAGGAGTTGACTGGTACAGTCAGGAAGGGAACTGATGTCCATTTGTTCCCTCTGTCATCTCTTTGACTCTAGTTGTTGGAACTTGTGCCCTGAGATTTTTTGTGCTTTGACACCTTGAGGATGTGTAACAGGTTCCCGATCTGGTTCTTATCATAAAGTTTGTTAGTTCATCAAAATATAAAAAGGCACATACTTATCAATTTTTCTCTTTTGATGATGACAAACTTATAATTGAAGTTTCCCCTGAGGACCAGATGACCAGATTACCATATAATATTTCCTGTTCCCATTGAACAAGTTCCCCCTCTCAATTAATTTTTCCCTATTTGGCATCATAAAAAAATTATTCACGAGTAATAAGCAAAAAGAAGTCCAGCATGGTTAACTCATGCCACATGTGTGCACACAAATATGGCTAAAAATAGAGCATAAGAATAGCATGCATAGTAAAAGGACGGAATACTCATTAATTTTAAAGAAAAGAGAACAGAAATAGTAATACCATTGTTACCCAACCATTGACAAATCAAAACAACTTAAAAGTACCAGCCACAAAAACAATAAAACAAAAAGGGACCAAGGTAGGACAGACAACATTTCACTAAACACTGGGAAGGGAACTGTTTTAAGGAGCACTAGAAGGGGGAGGCAGGGATGAAGAGGCAAGAATTCTGAGGAGAATGTCCATACGAGCATTTGCAGACACTTTCTCGTTAAGCAACCGCTCCTTCAGGTCCTCGACCTGTTTCTTGAGATCAGCATTTTTCTTGGTCAGGCGGGCAACCTCTGTGCCTTGTGCACTGCTGGAACCAGATGCCTACTGGGCCTGACTAAGTTGCCCTTCAAGAATGGCATTCTGTGCCTTCCATCTCTTTATCTCCTCATTTGCAGCATTCTGAGCATCTATCAATTGAGAGATAATGGAATTGCTGCCAACCCCTCCTTTCTTATCAATCCACTCACATTCCTCCAAGGTGGTCTTTGAGAAGGTCTGCTTGCGAGTTCCCATTGTTGCTTTTCCCAAAGGGACTTTGAAGAAGTTAAACACCTTAGTGAGCAAGAACCCGTGGGAAACCCATGATTACCATCAGTACTGACCTGGGGCTCTTTTGAGGAGCAGGGGGTTTCATCCCAAGTAGGAACAGAGGGCTCCTCTTGAGCTGAGGAATCATGTCCCTCATTTGTTTCCCCAGTAGTACTGACATGTGCCAAATTTTCAAGGGGCGCCAGTTCCTTACCCTCGTCCTGATGACCTTCACTTTTCCCCTGAGACCCAATGGTCTCATTAACACCCTCGTAACCACCAACCAAACCTCCCTCTACAGCGATTAGTAACATGTTCTCAACGACTTCTTATTCATTCACCCCCAAAGCAGAGTTAGAGGATACAAGAGGAACATTACCTATAGTATTGGCAATATTCAGATCAAAGCTTCTAACGGGCTTTGCTGAGCCTCCATTACTGCGAACCACATCTTGTTGGGCTTCAAGACTCTCCCCAACTTTCTGACTAGAAACTTCCTGACCTTCGTCCCCATCTACTGTTTCTCCTTCTGCCATTTTTTTTTTTTGGCGAGGCAGAAGGAGAGGTCGCAGCAACGAATCATTTGGGGTTCTGAGTCTTACGACTGCGGTGAGAACTAGAACTCGATTGGGTTGGAGAGGAAGTAAGATGTGGTTGTTAGTCTGGTATGGGGTTTGGACTGGGTGACAGAGGGGACTCCGACTCTCGTTCCTGTGCTTCATGAGATGAAGACATAGTGGTGACTATACTAGAAATGTTTGAAACTTCTGGATTTTGAGACATAGTGGAGATTTGTAGTGAGGACACGAGAAGAAAAGCATTTGCTTTGAGAGAGAAAAGGAAATTTTTTATTTTGATGTGGATAGTGAGGAAAAAGACAACGTTTGGGGTTATTTAAGGGAAGTGAGAGATCGGTTGCAAATGGGTACGAATCACCGGGTAGATGGGTCATTTAGTAACGGGTATGACATTTGAGTTCTAAAGAGATGAGAGAGATAGATTGAAATTTTTAATGATGTGGCACTTTTATAGCCGCTTAGAAATATGCATGAAAATACAAAGGAACTACTAACCTGTGTCAAGGGAACCAGGTTCCCTGACTTAGTTTTATAAATGTGAGTCTCGTCTTTTTTACCAAGATTCAATGTCATTAGCTACTTGTTTGCTCTGTAGTTAGCATGCATGTCTACCTGTAATGGTATAGAGATGAGTTAGAACTTGTCAGAAAACACTTTTTAGTTGTTTTTACATGTTCATTCTTTCATAGCCAATCATTGAGGGACTTGGTGCTCAGTTCAATTTTATCAACCCCAATGCCAATCGATTCTTTTCAAAGTGTACTCTACTCAGTGCTTTGGTGAAGATATCTGCTACTTGATTTTCTATTTTGCAGAACTTCATCCAAATAAGACCATTTTCAACATTGTCTCTGAGAAAATGATGTCGCACATCAATGTGCTTTGTTCTCTTATGCTGGATCGGATTCTTTGTCATGTTGAGAGCATTGGTATTATCACACAGTAATGGCATACAATCAGAAAATACACCAAAGTCCTCCAGTTGCTACTTGATCAATAATAGTTGAGCACAGCAAGAGGCAGCTGCCTTATACTTAGCTTCTGCAGTTGAAAGAGCCATAGAGTTTTATTTCTTTGTATCCCATGAAATCAAACACGATCCCAGAAAATGTGTCATGCCGGATGTGCTCTTTCTATCCACCAAATAACCAGCATAATCAGCATCAGCATACCCAGTTAAATCAAAATTGTCGCTTGAGGGATAGTAGAGAACTAAGTCTTGTGTTCCTTTAAGATACCTTAGAATCCTCTTGGCATCTTTAAGATGAGATTCCTTTGGACTGGATTGAAATCTAGCACATAATCCCCCACTGAATACAATATCAGGTCTACTGGTTGTGAGATACAAGAGTGAACCAATGATGCCTTTATAAATGGTTTCCTTCATAGGGGAACCAGGTTTATCTATGTCCAGACAGGTGGCAGTGGCAATGGGAGTATAAATGATTTTTGAACTTTCCATCTTAAATCTCTTCAGGAGCTCTTTAATGTACTTCTGTTGGCTTATCATCATTTTCTTAGGGGTTTACTTGACTTTTAACCCTAAGAAAAAATTCCATTCCCCCATCATGCTCATTTCAAACTCGCTTCCCATAAGCTTTGCAAACTCCTCACACAAGGGGCCTGCTTTAGTTCATATAGTGCCTTGTCGGGTTTGAATACATGTTCAGGATGCTCCTGACACTCAAAATCATGTGGTTATTTGACAAATACTTCTTTCTTTAAATATCCATTCATAAATGCACTTTTGACATCCATTTGGAATAATTTGAATTCCATACGAGATGCAAAAGCAACGAGAATTCTGATGGCTTCCATTCGAGCAGTTGCAGCAAAAGTTTCATCATAGTCGATCCCTTCTTCTTGATTGTAGCCTTGAACTACTAACCTTGCCTTGTTCCTTGTTGTGTTCCCAAATTCATCAAGCTTGTTTCTGAACACCCACTAATGGTATGCTATAATCGCGTATTGTGGCCATTAATTGTACTATAATTTGCTGCACTTTACTAGTGTTTGAGCTTTAAGTGGTATTATTTTGTACTGGGTGAGTGTTTTATACTTTGTAGGAGCAATTCTGAGTTACGATGAGGTTTTGGAGCCAATTCGAGCTATTTTAAAGCTTTGAAGTCTGAGTAAAAGTCCATGGATTAAGTAGGGATCATAATCGAGGATCAACGGACAATAATGCACTTAATGAAGAGAAACAACAATGGAGCAGGAAGCTACCCAGGTGCGCGACTACACACTCGGCATGCAAGTGGAGCAGAACACTGTCCAACATTCGCGACCACATGCGCGGTCACCTGCCCAGGTGTGCGACTGCGCACGTCTGGTCCGGAAAATTTCCCAACCTATATTTGTAATTTTGGAGGCGACTCTTCTTGACCTATATGAAGCCCAGATCATCTAAAAAGAGGGTATCTTAGATTTGGAGAGCAACCTTTGGGAGAGAAGAAGGAAGGAAACAACGAAAACGCAAAATACTTGATCCAATTCATTCAATACGGAAGTTTGTTTGAATTTGGGAATTGTAATATCTTCTTGTTCTTCTAATACTCTTGTGATGAATACTTTTTCCATTATGGAGTAATCTTGCTTTGGGTTATTAACGGATGTTGTGATTTGACTATTGTTTTGGGTTTTACTCTTTGTTAATTCCCCGGATTCATTGAATGAGTTATTAATTGAATTGCAAGGCTTATTGTGGTTTTACTTTAATCGAAAGAGAAGTGTTGCTGAAATTTGCATTGTGCCATATCATTTAGGTTGATTTTACGCCTTTTCTAGGTAATCGAAAGAGCTTAGAGAGTTATCAATTAACCTAGTTTAGAAGAATAATTGAGAGGCATTCTTCGAAGGATCATTCATTCACTGTGTTTGTGCATATGTTCATAGGACCTGTTATTATGCGGATTAAGGGAACTCTCATTCATTCGGAAGAACAGTTTAAATACCTAAGGTAGCCTAATCATCTATTGAAATCGAAGGAGTCAATAGAAGTTAAGAATGAACTTAACCCAGAGTTATCCGGAATAATAGTTGATCACATATCTTGTCACAACCCTTACTTCTCACCTTGATATTAAATTGTTGCTCCTTAATCATTAAAGTGCCAGTAGTTTCTTAAAATAGATAATCTTAGTTTTATTTGTAGTCGATAATAACACCAATCAAAGGTTTATTATCGTGGATAGTGTTGATCTGAAGATTTATTAGAACATTATTTAAACTAATCCTTGTGGAGACGATTCAATACAATACTATCTTTGACTAGCGAGCCTAAGTTTTATACACCAGTTTTGCGCTCGTCAAATTTTGGAGTTGTTACCGGGGATTGGCGATTAATAGTATTTAAATTAATTTTCAGTGCTAATTCAGAAACAAATTTATTTTATTTTCCTTTTTTATGCTCTTCTCGTCTGTGTGCAGGCAACAGGTTAAGTTCAGCGGTGTATGACTTGATCCTCTTCAAAGGACTTGGTGCCATACGACCCAGAGTTAGACAAGCATCTGAGGTAGTTGAGAAGAGAGAAAGGATCGAGTGGATTGTTGTTGGGTCAACCTTCAACTCAAAATATAATGGTAAGCAACGAAGAGGTAGTGGACCTAGCTGCTAGAGAGGCAGCTCAGCAACGGGAAGCACGGTTAGCATAAACGGTCGACGGGGAGCAAAGGTTCAATCAAAATTGAAATGTGATAGAAGATGAATTTGAAAATGCAGCTCCTAGACCTGGGAGGTCATTAGGAGATTATGCTAGACCGGTGTACAACCAACAACAGTCTAGATAATTTTGAACTCAAACAGGGAGTCATCCAGACCATTCAGAATAATTGCATATTCAGAGGGAAACCCAATGAAGATCCCAACAACCATCTGATGGACTTCGATGAAATTATGAACACATTCCATTACAATTGAGCATCACATGATGCCATCTACCTCAGAGCATTCCCATTCTCTCTTAAGGATGATGCAAAGTAGTGGTTCAGAATTTTACCCACAATGTCAATCCGTACGTGGGAGGAGATGACTACCAATTTCTTAGAAAAATATTTTTCTGTGTCTAAGACTGGACGAATGAGGAAAGAGATTCACAATTTCAGCCAAGGTGATGGGGAAACAGTGTTCGAGGCATGGTAAAGATTCAAGGAGCTATTACGTAGGTTCCCTTATAACGGAATGGAGCAATGGATGCAACTCCAGGACTTCTGGGACGGTTTAAACCCGTCATCAAAGAGATTGCTGAATAGTGCGGTTACAAGCCCTCTGATGAAGAAAACTCCTGAAGAGATTGTCACTCTTCTAAATGAACTATCTAAAGACGCATAACAATGGTCCACTGCTCAAGGGGACAGAAAAAGATTAGCTGGGGTGCACCAAGTAGAATTCTCGGTAGCAATGCAGGCCCAAATTGCAGCTATGGCTAAGGACATCAAGCAACTGATGCTAGCTCAGGTGCAAAATCAACCACAGGTAGGATATGACATCTGTGGATTGGGACACCCGACACATGGGTGTCAAGCTACAGCTAAAGAAGTCAACGCTATGGGGAACATCGACAGAGGCAACTACCAAGGAGGTGGTAATTTCAATTCTATAGGACAGAGACATCCAAGTTTCTCATGGAGTTCTTCAACTGGTAGTTTAAACTTATGGTAGCAGCAAAAGCCCAGAGCACCAGTGCAAGGACCTCCTGGTTTCCAAACTCAATAGAGGCAACCATACCAACCTCCACAGCCCAACAATTTGAGTTTAGAAGATCTAATGAAGGCATTTATAAATAAATCTAACGAGAAACTTGAAACTCAAGGGACTGCTATCAGGGAGCAAGGCACAACCATCCAGAATCTGGAAAGACAAATGGGGCAGCTTGCAACATTGTTGTTAGAAAGGGCGTCGGGGACTTTGCCGGCAGACACTGAAAAGAATCCAAAAGAGACAATCAAAGTTGTGTCTCTCAGGAGTGGAAAAACATTAGCAGAGCCAAAGTCAAAACCAAGGGATAAGAAGAAGATTAACTAAACCAAGATAGCTGAAGAATAGAAAATCGGTGAGTCTTTGCCCAAGGAGAATGTAAGCAGCAAGAATGTTGATAAGCAGAAGGTGAAAAGCACAGTTGAGGAGAGAAAACACATGCCGTTGTTACCTTTTCCTCAACAGATGAAGCAGAAGAAATTAGACAAATGCTTTGGGAAATTATTGGAGATGCTGAAACAGTTGTATGTGAATATCCCGTTCATGGAGGTTCTCACACAGATGCCAGCCTATGAAAAATTCTTAAAGGAAATCCTCTCAAGCAAAAGGAAGCTCGGGGAAATGAAAGTGGTCAAACTCATTGTCCACTACAGTGCCATTCTACAGAACAAAATTCCCAAGAAGTATGGGGATCCTGGCAGATTCACTATACCTTTCTCGTTAGGTAGAAAAAATTTTGACAAAGCCTTGTGCAATTCAGGTGCATCCATTAACTTGATGCCATTATCGGTGTTCAAGAAATTAGAAGGAGATCTATGAGTGATCAAATTAGTTCCAGTATCCTTGCAACTGGCTAATCAAACCACGATCATACCGGAGGGCATGATCAAGGACATTCTGGTAGACAAATTTGTTTTCCCAGTAGACTTTATCGCGGTAGATATGGAAGAGAATAAGGAGGTACCTCTAATCTTGAGGAGACCATTCCTTTGCACTGGCCGAACTATTCTTGATATATATGAGGGGCAATTCATGCTACGAGTGGGAAACGAAAAAAGTGGTGTTTCAAATGAAAAGAATGATGAAATACCCAAGTGATGAGGTATCTGCCTATGCTTGTCTCAAGCTAGATGCGGTGGGAGAGTTAGCTGAATAACACAAACTGGATAAGATGGTAGGTGACACATTAGAGAGATGCATTAGTCAATCAAGCACAACAGAGGATGAAGATCCTGATATCAAGAAGGAAGTTGAGGTACTGGAAAATGAGAACCAGGTGGTAGATGAAGAAGAATTTGAGAAAGAAAAGAGCAAGCCGAAGCTGGAATTGAAAGTACTCCTGACACATTTGAAATATGATTTTTTGGAGACTAATGCTTGTAGAGTTACTATGTAAGCATAAAAAAGTAATCGATTGGAGTATAGACGATATTCAGGGGATCAGACCTGCGATCTGCATGCACAACAACTTGTTAGAAGAAGGGAGTAAACTAGTGGTGCAGCCCCGGCGCAAATTGAACAAAAATCTTGAGGAGGTGGTTCAAAAAGAGATTCTCAAATAGCTGGATGCAGGCATGATATTTTCCATCTCTAACAATCAATGGATCAGCCATGTACAGGTTGTGCCAAAAAAGAGGGCATGACGGTGGTAAAAAACAAGGACAACGAGCTAATTCGTACCAAAACAGTTAGTGGGTGGATTATGTGCATTGATTACTGGAGATTAAATGATGCAACAAGGAAGGATCACTTCCCTCTTTCTTTCATTGATCAGATGTTGGAGAAGGTAGCAGGGTGTGGATGTTACTGCTTTTTAGATGGATATTCAGGGTACAATCAAATACCCATTGCTCCCGGGGATGTTGAGAAAACCACCTTTATATGCCCGTCCGAAATCTTTGCATACTAGAGAATGCCTTTCGGACTATGAAATGCACCAGCTACTTTCCAGAGATGCATGATGTCAATATTTTCATATTTAAATGGGAAGTGTCTGGAGGTGTTCATGGATCACTATACTCTATTTGGAGATGACTTTGAAGATTGCTTGAGGAACCTCAAACTTGTTCTAAAATGATGTAAGGTCACTCACCTAATACTCAACTGGAAAAAGTGTCACTTCATGGTTAAGGAGGGAATAGTCATGGGCCATAAAGTCACAGCTGAAGGTATTGAAGTTGACAGAGCTAAAGTAGATGTGATAGCCAAGCTCCCGCCACCGACCTCAGTGAAGAGTATCAGAAGTTTTTTGGGGCATGCCGGTTTCTATAGAAAGTTCATTAAGAATTTTTCCAGCATTACCAAGCCCTTGACTGCATTACTTGCCAAGGATGTAAAATTTGTATTTGATGTGGAGTGTCTCAGAGCATTCGAACTGATCAAGGAGAAGATAGTGAGTTCCCCCATAATGGTGACTCCTAACTGGATTGAGCCTTTTGAGATAATGTGTGATGCCAGTGATGTGGCAGCAGGAGCAGTGTTGGGGCAGATGAGAGATAAATTGTTCCGACCTATTTACTATGCAAGTCAGACCTTGAATGATGCTCAGGTGAACTATGCTACTACGGAGAAGGAGTTCTTTGCGGTAGTCTTTGTTTTCGACAAGTTCAGATCCTATTTGGTGGGAAGCAAGGTAATAGTGCATATTGATCACTCAGCACTAAAATATTTGCTAAGTAAGAGAGAGTCCGAACCGCGTCTGATACGATGGGTATTGTTGCTGCAAGAATTTTATCTAGAAATTAAGGACAGAAAGGGCACAAAAAATCAAGTGGATGCCCACTTGTCATGATCGGAGAAACTACCTGTTGAAGTGGTGGACATTTGGGAAGAGTTCCTAGATGAGCATATTTTTTCCATTGTAAGTAGTCTCCGATAGACCACCATGGTTTGCCGACATAGCCAACTTCTTGGCTAGTGGGTGGCTACCACACGACTTAACCTCAGATCAAAAAAAGAAGTTGCAAGGTGAGGTAAGATGCTATTTTTGGAATGACCCCTTCTTGTTTAAACTGTGTGCAGATGGTGTGATTCGAAGATGAGTGCCTGAATGCGAAATGGCAAGCATTTTGTCTCATTGCCACGATGGAGCAGCTGGAGGACACTATGGCAGGAATCACAATACAGCAAAGGTAATGGAAGCCAGTTTCTTTTGGCCTACCTTGTACAAAGACACGAGAGCATATGTCGCTGCATGTAACAAGTGTCAAAGGGCAGGTAATATTATCAAAAGGGACGAAATGCCTCTCAACTCAATTCTGGTATGTGAAATTTTTTACGTTTGGGGCATTGACTTCATGGGTCTGTTCCCATCGTCACACTCTTATGAGTATATCCTAGTAGCCGTTGACTACATCTCTAAGTGGGTCGAAGCAATCCCTACTAGGACCAATGATGCTCGGGTGGTGTGTGAATTCTTAAGGAAAAACATCTTTACCTGCTTTGGGACACCTAGAGTGATTATCTGTGACAATGGATCATACTTTGTGAACAAGCAGTTTGCTGCACTGCTATCCAAGTATGGTGTCACACACAAAACGGGAACCTCGTACCATGCCCAGACTAGAGGAAAAGTCGATGTTGCTAACCGTGAATTTAAACAAATTTTTGAGAAGACGGTTAGTGCTTCTCTTAAGGATTGGTCGGTAAAGTTAGAAGAAGCTCTATGAGCGTACAGAATTGCGTTCAAAACAACTATAGGGACTTCATCATTCAAACTAATGTATGAAAAATCGTGTCACCTACCTATTTAGATAGAGCATAAAGCTTATTGGGCAATTAATAGAAATTAGTGTATAGTATGATGTGGTAGGTGCAGGAAGGTACATGTCATGGAAGGTAGGAATTAAGGTGTCTAAAAGACCCCTTAGAGGGTACACGTGCGTGACCGCGCACCTGGGGGGTCACTTCGTGCACCAGGTCGTGCAACAAGCAACGTTATACGAAGCAAGAAGTGCACGATCGTGCACTGACCAAGCACCTGGTCGTACATTTTCACCAATGTACTGCCTCAAGTGTGCGACCACGCGCGCGGCCGCGCACTGACCACTCACCTGGTACGCATCAGGTAAGTTTTTCCCTCT
The DNA here is from genome assembly GCF_000715075.1 of Nicotiana tabacum. Lineage (NCBI taxonomy): Eukaryota > Viridiplantae > Streptophyta > Magnoliopsida > Solanales > Solanaceae > Nicotiana > Nicotiana tabacum. The sequence goes on from NC_134091.1 coordinate 36,683,689, forward strand.
TAATTTCGGACTTTCCCCTATCAAAACCCCCAATTCTAAAATTCCCTCTTTCTCTCCCCTATACTAAACAACCCTAATTCGACCCCCCCCCCCCCCCCCCATCCTCTCTTTGTAAGACAAACAACACCACACCACCCCTCTCCCCGTCTCCCTTTACCCAACCTCACGTGTTTTCTCTCTGAAGTCCTTCAGGCAAGTGAGATAATTTCTCTCTCTTTTCTTTGTTATTGTATTTGATTTTACTAATGTTGTAGCAGGTTTTTGTTTTTGTTTTCTCTCTTTTTATGCTCTTTGTCTTATTGGGTGGGAATTTGAGTTTCACCATGGAGGCTGACCATATAGTGGCTGGGTGTGACATTGGTGTATCCTCAGTCTAATTAGGGCTGAAATTAAGTTGTGGGGATTAGAAAAACTGTGCTTGCTATGTGTTTGTGAAACTGCCTCAATGACATTGTGGTTGTAATGTTGTGACCAAGTGTAAGGGTGAAGTCTGAGTAGCCTCTCTTGGTTCGCCATGTGATTCATTAGATAATATTTGGCGGTTTGTTGTAGGTACTATGGCGCCAACCAAGAAACGAAAAATCACATATGTATCCACAAATGGTCACGTGGGCACATCTTGTTCCCGAGCTTCGGCTTCTGCTTACCCGTATGATCAGAACAAATTTGTCTGCTGGGAAGCCCAAGAACGATTCCAACAAAAGGAAAGCAAGAAGCCTATACCAGAGAGGGGAAATGATATTGGGTCCCTCCAGAATGATTGTCCCCATGTGTATCATGCATTGGTTGGGCGCATCTTGAGGATATTCTTTGAAGAACCTGACGAAGCGAACTTAATGGTTGTTCGGGAGTTTTATGAAAACTACCCGGAACATGATGCCCATGTATGCACAATCAGGAAAAAAAGAGTGGACTTCTCTAAAGAGGCCATCCGAAGGGCCTATCAATTGCTGTAATTCATGGAAGATCTGGATACACATGATTACACGCCACACACCGTAGAGAACCATACATGTGGACGCACATGTTCTTCGCAACCATTTGTGTACCTGGCAAGGAGGTCGTGTGGATAAAGGAGGGGCAAAATTTTCACTCGGCTTCGCTGACCTTTGAAGGGAAGTGCTGGCTCTACATTATCAATAACCGCTTGTTGCCTTCAGGAAACACCACTGAGGTGAATGGTCCTCGGGCGGCTCTGATTTGGTGCTTTGTCAATGGCCACTATTTTGATGTGGCTCAGATCATTTAGGCCGAGATGCTGATTCGTTGTTCTGTGCAAAGGTATGTGTTCTTTTTCCCATCATTAGTCACTCGGTTATGCCGTGGGGCCCGAGTACTGGAAAACAGGGACTTGGATGGAAAAGTAAAGCGCAAACATAAATTCCGGGTTGATAGGGTTGTAATCATTAAGGACCATGCTGGGCCCGCAGAGGTGGATAGCGAGGAATATGATATGGCTGAAGAGGGCAATGAAGAGGTCGCTGCTTCTCCACCACATAAGCCGGGTGTTGGGGTAACTTCAGGTGGCGGTTAGGACACGAGAATGAGCACTTTAGAGCAGCAGATGGCGGGGATGTGTACTTCTATCACTGATTTGGGTACTCGAGTGGACGCCCTTGCTACATAAAATGCCAAATCCGAGCAGAAGATCATGGCATGGCCGCGTGCGCTTGGCCGGGATTGTCATCTGGTCCCCGGAACCGTCTCCGACACATACTGACTTGATTAGGGGAGTTTTCTTCACCTTTGCATTTTTCTTTGTGTGTCATGGGGATATGACACCGTTTAAAGTGTGGGATGGGGAATATTTGTATGTTGTATGTATATGCGTTTTTGTTTTTGGTTGTTGTAGGTAATTGTTGTTAGTTGCAGTAGTTAATAGATGAAAAAATATATATAAAAATTTTTAAAAAAATTATTTTTCCCGACGATGGATATCATTCGATGGGTTTCTTGAGGGATTAAAATCGAAAGAAAAAGACAAAAAGATTTTCTCTTGCTAGGTAGTGTATTAATTTCCCCTTGGTTTTTCTTTGTGTCGCAGTTCTTTTTCAAGAGTTTTGATTGAACCTGGTGTAGTTAATTTTTTTCTGTTAGGAGTAGGTACCCTTAGCTCTGATTTGAAAGGAAAGCAACATCCCTGGACTCTGTTATGCTTTGAGAATAGTGAGTGCTCTAGTTGTGACGCTTAGGCTCAATTTTTGACTCTCGTAGAAGTACCTTAAATTGTATGTTCTTGACTTTGCTTAACTTCTTTGACTGGAGTATCTTGATGAGTCTGATCCTGAGTGAGTATGTGTCATGTGTGGGTGAGGTTTTGTATTATTCATTGCATTGCATTTGATGTCTAGAACTTGTCCCGTGTATTTGCAAAGCAAAATAGTAGTTTTATTCAATATTGGAAGTGATATAGGCATTTCTTTATTGAGCCGGTTATATTCCTTATCCACCTAATTGTTATGTATCTTAGTTAACCCCTTTGAGCATGTAATCTTATTTCTTTGGCAACCACATTATAAGCCTTACCCATTTGTTTGAATTGACCCTCCATTTGAACTTTTACCTCCCATGAGCACTTGAAATTGTTGTGAACTTTGTAAAGTTGAAGGGCGGGGTGATTGGTTTGGCTTTTGAGTGGAACTAATGAAATAAGGAGACATGTGCACTAGTTTGAGAAAGTAAGAGCCACTTGAATTGAAAAAAAAAAGTGAATTGTTGTGCAAAATATTCTTTGATATTGGTGATTCTTGGTATAATTGTGCTTAAAGAAATAGGGAGTTAATATAATTTGATGTGAAGGTGGATTATGGTTTGACATAAGTGTGGGGTTGAATGGTTAAGTATATGTATTGAAAGTGCTTAGGGAGATGTATTCACTCTTATATCCACATGTATCCTACCCGTCCCGCAGCTTACATTACAACCACAAAAGTCCTACTTGATCCTTGACTAAATAAGCTCAATTAGTAGAGTAGTATACTATGGGCAAGCCTATGGTTCATCTTGTGTGGCATATGAATTTTGTTTCTGAGAGTGAGTGAATTCTTTCTATCTTGAGTTCCTAATTGTTCTTAATGTCTTTTATGTGTGGAATTACTCTCTATGTTTGTGTGAGGGCACTAGATTCACGAAGGAAAGGTAATGCTTGACCTCTGTGTTAGAGTAAGTGAGCGGATTATAGATAATGCTTGGTGATTTTGAGTCAAATCTTGAGGTTAAAATGTTACAATATTGTACTTAATCTGTTTTAAAGATTCTTGGTGTGATGAGTGTTGAGAGTTGTTGAAAAGGTCATATTTTAAGTGAAGTGTAGTTTGATTGCTCGAGGACGAGCAATGTTTTAAGTGTGGGGTATTGATGGTAGGCTATAATCGCGTATTTCGGCCATTAATTGCACTCTAATTTGCTGTACTTTACTAGTGTTTGAGCTTTAAATGGTATTATTTTGTACTGAGTGAGTGTTTTATGCTTTGTAGGAGCGATTCCGAGTTACGATGAGGTTTTGGAGCAAATTCGAGCTATTTTAGAGCTTTGAAGTCTGAGTAAAAGCCCATGGATTAAGTTGGGATCGTAATCAAGGATCAACGGACAATAATGCACTTAATGAAGAGAAACGACAATGGAGCAGGAAGCTACCCAGGTGCGCGACTGCGCACTGGGCGTGCAAGTGGAGCAGAACACTGTCTAACATGCGTGACCACATGCGCGGTCACCTGCCCAGATGCGCGACCGTGCACGTCTGGTCCGAAAAATTTCCCATGCCTATTTTTGTAATTTTGGAGGCGACTCTTCTTGATCTATATGAAGCCCATATCATCTAAAAAGAGGGTATCTTGGATTTGGAGAGCAACTTTTGGGAGAAAAGAAGGAAGGAAACAATGGAAAAGCAAAATACTTGATCCAATTCATTCAATACAAAAGTTTTTTTGAATTTGGGAATTGTAATGTCTTCTTGTTCTTCTAATACTCTTGTGATGAATACTTTTTTCATTATGGAGTAATCTTGCTTGGGGTTATTGACGGATGTTGTGATTTGACTATTGTTTTGGGTTTTATTCTGTGTTAGTTGCTTGGATTCATTGAATGAGTTATTAATTGAATTGCAGGGCTTATTGTGATTTTACTTTAATCGAAAGAGAAGTGTTTCTGCAATTTGCACTATGCCATATCGTTTAGGTTGATTTTACGCCATTTCTAGGTAATCAAAAGAGCTTAGAGAGTGATCAATTAACCTAGTTTAGAAAAATAATCGAGAGGTGTTCTTCGAAGGAACATTCATTCACTGTGTTTGTGAATATGTTCATAGGACCTTTTATTAGGTGGATTAAGGGAACTCTCATTCATTTAGAAGAAGAGTTTGAATCCCTAAGGTAGCCTAATCATCTGTTGAAATCGAAGGAGTCAATAGAAGTTAATAATGAAATTAACCAGAGTTACCCGGAATAATAGTTGATCACATATCTTGTCACAACCCTTACTTCTCACCCTGATATTAAATCGTTGCTCCTTAATCATTAAAGTGCCATTAGTTTCTTACAATAGATAATCTTAGTTTTATTTGTAGTCGATAATAACATCAATCAAAGGTTTATTATCCTGGATAGTGTTGATCTGAAGATTTATTAGAACATTATTTAACCCAATCCATGTGGAGACGATTCAATACTATACTATCTTTGACTAGCGAGCCTAAGTTTTATACATCAGTTTTGCGCTCGTCACCCACCTGGTTCCTACGGTCGTTCTATCTGAGGGCCGAGGGACCAGGTGCCATACGTGGTTCCTCTCAAATTGATGAAGTTCATCTTGCATAGCAGTAATCCGGTCAGCATCTTTCAATTCCTCCTTGATATATTTAGGCTCAATTTGAGAGAGAAAAGCTGAGAAGGCAAACGAGTTTCTTGTCTTTGATCAGGTTTGAATTCCTAAAACAAGAGGAGTGATCACATTTTGGAGAGATTGTGAACTTTTGTGCTTCCAGTTAGACACCTTAATGTCGTTGTGTGAAGATCTAGGTTCCTCAGAATGGAATCGATTGTTGGCATCTATGGATGGGTGAGTACCACTTTTCTACTCAGCATCAAGAGTTCCTTGACGGCATAAGCAACTTGATCCTCTGCTTTAGTTGTTGTAATGGAGGAACCAGGTTTTTTTGCATTAGCTGAGGGTTCTGTTATAGTTTCTTCGTTGAATTCCTTGACTTGGCTCATCAATTCTGCCTTTCCGTTTGCCATATTAATGACTTCTCTAGGAACCTTCGACTGCTCTCCGTCTTGATCAATCTTATCATGTGAATTTTTCCCACATAGGTGGTGTGATTAATCAAATATTACATATATGCTTTCTTCAACACATTGAGTCATTTTGTTGTAGACCTTGTATGCCTTGCTTTATGAGGAATATCCAAGAAAACTCCCTTCATCACTTTTGGCATCAAATTTTCCCAGCGCTTCCTTACCATTATTGAGAATAAAGTATTTGCATCCAAACGTTCTTAGGTGAGTTAGCTTGGGCTTCCTTCCGTTCAGCAATTCATATAGGGTTTTGTTCAGGAGGGACATGATCATGCACATGTTCACCAAGTAGCAAGCAGTGTTGACGGCCTCTGCCTAGATGCTTTTTGTTATGCCACTGTCAATTAGCATAGTTCTTTCCATGTCTTCAAGAGTACTATTTTTCCTCTCCACAACACCATTTTGTTGGGGTGTTCTGGGAGCTGAAAAGTTGTGACTTATGCCATTTTCAGCAGAGAATTCGTCGACTTTTGCATTGTCGAACTTTGTTCTATGATCAGACCTTATACTTACAACATTATGGTTCATCTTCACTTGAATCTACTTCACAAATGCAACAAAACTGGAAAGGTTTCATCCTTGGTTCTCAGAAACAAGATCCATGTGAATCTGGAGTAGTCGTCAATTATGACAAAGATGTACGTCTTTCCTCCTCCACTGGGCACCCTCATAGGTCCACATAGATCCATATGGAGGAGAACAAGTGGCCTTGATGTGCTTACTTCATTCTTAGGCTTAAAAGAGGACCTAGTTTGCTTTCCTCTTACACAAGCAGCACATACCTTGTGACCTTTGAACCTTGACTTGGGCAGCCCACGGACCAGGTCCTTCTTGACCAACTTGTTCAGTAATGAAAATCTTGCATTTCCCAATCTTCTGTGCCACATCTCAGCATCATCATCAACAGCACTTAGACATGTAAGATCCCCACTGTACAAGGACTCAAAATCAGCAACATAGATGTTTTTGTATCTTTTTGCCAACAGAACCACTTCACCAGTCACGAGATTTGTGGCTGTTCAAGTTTTTGATAAAAATTCTACTTTGTTTCCTTTGTCGCAGATTTGAGAGACACACGGTAGGCTATATTTCAAGCCATTCACATAGTATACATTCTCAATTGGGTGAGTGAGCGTCTTCCCAATTCTTCATACTCCCAGAATGTATCCTTTTTTTCCATTACCAAAGGACACACTCCCTCCTTGCAAGGCTTTGAGTGAAAGGAAATCATCGATGCTTCCAGTCATATCCTTAGAACAACCACTATCCATATACCATTTTTGACTGCTTCTTTTCACTGCTCCTTGCACAAAAAATCAAGGATTAGACTTAGGAACCCAAACATGTTTGTATCCCTTGTAGTGAGGAAAAGGGCGAATTAAACTTCTTTTTGTCCAAACATGCAATACACATTTTTTAATGGAGGAACCAGGTTCCTTAGCAGTAGTTATCTTTTCAAAAAAACCTTATTTTTCTGTTAGGACTAAATTCTAGCCTTACAGTTTTCTTTAAAGTGTCCATTGTTTCCATAGTGAGTGCAAAGCCAGTTATCAGGGACAATAACATACTTGCTATGTGGATTGTAGGGAGTCCTTTCCTTTTGAAACCCAACTCCCTGCATGTTCCTACCATTACTTGTATACATGGCAGTGATTGTATCAGAGGACCAGTTCTACTTTAGAGATATTTCTAGGTCATTTTTAACTCTGCCTAAATCTTCTTGAAGTTGTCTGTTTCTTTCAAGTTCAGCACATAGACTAGATTTCACATATTTGAGTTCATTTTCAAGCTTAATGTATGCCTCACTTGCAACTACCTTTCCCTTTTGGATGTTCCCAAAACTATTTCCCCTTTTTAGTTCCTCTATTGTTTCTTTTAGATCCACAACAACTACTAACATGTCATCTATCTCATGTTCTACGTTTTCAATTTTTTCAGTCAGAACATCTTTTTCTTTCTTTAGAACATCGATGGTTTCTTTTAGGTCAACCACTACGACTACCAGATCATCTCTCTTATGTTCAACCTCTCCTAGTTCCACAGTTAACGTATTTTTATCATTTATAAGACTATGAAAAGTATCAATTAAAATATTTTCCAAAGATATGAGATTCTTCTGATATTAAGACTTCAAATTTCTTTGAACGTATAGAAAGTTTACTTCATCATCGTCAGATTTTGCCATCAGGGCAAAGATAGAGTCATATTCAACTGCTTCACTTTCAAATACCATGATGGAGGTGTCACCCTTTTCATCATCTTCTCCAGATTCACTGGAAGAATCTCCCCATGCAGCAAGATCTTGTTTCATAACATTGTCAGCGGCATCGTTTCTCTTGAATCTTTTGTCAGGAACCGGGTTCCTCTTGACTGCTTTTTCTGTGTTGTGCTTATATTGGTCTTGCTTGAGGAGAGGACAGTCTTTGATGAAGTGTCCTGGCTTACCATATTTATGACACAAGTCATAACCTCTTCTTTTTCTGGAGCTTCCCCTTTTTGGAATGCCTCAATTCCTGCGAACTATTTTCTGAAATCGCTTCATTAGTTAGGCTATGTCAGCATCCTCACCACTTGAGTCATTGTTGTCTACCTTGAGGCCAAGGTTCTTCTTTTTTGGGCTCTCTTCTTTCATGGTCCTTCTTCTTCTTCATTTCATAAGTCTTTAGATTTCCAATGAGTTCATTAATGGTCAACGTTTGCAGATCATTTGCCTTCGTGATAGCATTTAATTTTCTTTCCCAGGAACCAGGTAATACACAAAGTATTTTCCTGACAATTTTGTTCCTAGGAATGATCTCTCCTAGAGAATGGACCTCGTTGATGATAGAGGTGAATCGAGTGTGCATGTCCTGAATTCATCCTGAAGAGTTCATACTCAGTGGTGAGTGTGTCGATCTTTGACTGCTTGACTAGAGTTGTTCCTTTATGTGTTGTTTGGAGAGCTTCCCAGATCTCCTTGGCAGATTGACAGGCAGAGATTCTGTTGTACTCATCTTGTCCAATACCGCATACGAGAATCTTTTTTTCTCGGAAGTTCTTCTCTATGGCTTTTCGGTCAGCATCATTGTACTCCTTCCTTGTCTTCGGAACTGTCACTGCTGGCTTGCCAATAGTTTTCATGGGAACTAAGGGTCCATCGTAGATAACATCCCAGAGTTCTGAATCTTCAGCCATGATAAAATCATGCATCTTTGTTTTTCACCATCGGTAGTACTGTCCATTGAATCTTGGTGGTCTGTAGGTTGATTGACCTTCTTCAAAGTTTGGTGGAGCAGCCATTTGGATCCTTTCTAGGTGTTAGCCTGATAGAAAGACCTGCTCTGATACCAATTGATGGAAACTTAGGGTCCACAAACTATATAAAGAACCTGGTTCTATATCAGTTCCCACATAACACACACAATAAGAGATAAGTAAATGACACAGTAGAGTTTTACGTGGAAAACTCCCAGCTCACGAGATAAAAAACCACGGCCTACACTCGTAGGTTTCAACTTCACTAATCGAGCAATTATAGATTACAACCTATTGTAACCTAGGAATTAAACTCTTAATCCCTAACTCACTTGTAATAACTCTATTACAAGCCTCTTTGTTATAACTCTATTACAAAGCTCACAACTTGACTAACTCTAGCCAAGACACAAACACAAGGTTTATGGTTTTACAAATGGTTTCCTACACAATGCTTCTAGCTAAGCTAAGTAGGAATTACAAGTGGATCACTCTAACAAAATTACAACACAATTAAGGACATATGATAACACAGAACTAGAAACTGGTCCTTCGTTCTATTATTCTTTGTTCTTGAAGCCTGGAAGTCACTTGCAAGATGGCAACATACTTGAGAGAAAACTTGATCTGTTTTTCGGATGTGAAAGTGTCTTTTTTTTCCTTTCCTTCATGTTAATAATATCCAAGTGATGTAACTTGGATGATGCAAGCAAATATCCAATACAATGCATTCCCAATAAAAGGATTGTTGCACTGTTGCGTGCGTGTAGAGAAACAGTTACAACGGCTTTACAGCTGTGAGAAGTTGACTGGTACAGGCAGCAAGGGAACTGATGTCCATCTATTCCCTCTATCGTCTCTTTGACTCTAGTTATTGGAACCTTTGCCCGACTTGAGATTTGTTGTGCTTTGGCACCTTGAGGATGTGTAACAGGTCCTGATCTGGTTCTTATCATAAAGTTTGTTAGATCATCAAAATATAAAAAGGCACATAACTTATCAAGAAAGTTCCTCAAAAAACACTTATGATCTCCTAACAAATGGTTGACTGATTGTATCCAAAAGAAATAAGGAGATCGACTTACAATTCAAGAAGTTATATATAAACTGTAGAAAGTTATTGTGTGTAGATTTCATTATTATTAATCATAAAACTATGACATGGAAAAAACGATAACCTAATTAAAAGTGAGGCTTACCTTATTCCTTACTAGTATCAATTTACAATTGCTTTGCACCAAAGGCTACTCGAAAAAATAACCCGAAACTTTTTAATTCTCAACAAAGTTTATTTGAAAATATGACCTCATTATTTTAATTTGGATTAAGGTTGAAATCTTCAATTTTATGAATTTGATTAGATTATTGTTAATATTTTGGATTAGATTTAAAAATATTCTGATCAATTTGAATCTTGTCAAAATAAAGAAATGCCAAAAAATGATAAAAATCAAAATATATATATACGAAAACATATCTTGCTATTGACAATTACAATTCATTAAAAATAATTTGAATGTGTAAAAACAAAAGTTGAACTCAACATGGAGAAAATTAACACAAAATTTCACCATGCTAATTTATTATACACATTAATTAACTCTATTTTATAACTCTAGTGCTTGTTATTAGAAGAATATATATGTGATTAAAGGTTTACTATCTTTTGAACAAATTTTGTGATACTTAACTTGAGATATTCGTGCAACGCATGAGTATAGAGACTAGTACTATATTATAAGTAGGAAGCACCTAAATCAAAAGTTAAATTACGAAAATATCCATCAAATATTAATTGACTATTTTTCCCTACACCATAAAGAGTAAAATATTTCATTTAAATAATACTAGATAAAATTAAGCACATTCATAATATGTTATTTGTCTATGATGTATTTATTTACTTGCTCTTAATGATTAAAACCCCGTGTTTTTTTTTACAATAAAAATTAAAGTTAGTACTAGCTTACTGATGTTTGTCCATAATGCTATACTTTAGTACATTACTCGCCTTACATGTTGTTAGTTTAGTGGTTAATTATACAAAATTTGAGCTATATTATATTGTTTTATGTGTAGGACCATCGGAAGACAAAGACGAGTAAAGATTACACGAAATGAGGATGAAAATACAAGAAAAGAGTACAAAAGAACGAAGTACCCAAGCCTGACGCCAGGCCAGGCGTCGCCAGCTCTATAGCACGCTGCTCCACGCTATAGACCTTGCCCCGCTTGGTCTATGGCACGCTACAGACCAGGCCTCACCTGGCTTATAGCCCGGTCCCCCCAGTCCGCGAATAAATTATTTCCTACTCAATTTTGGACTTGGAGACTTCTACCCTAGCAAACATGTCTAAGAGGGGGGTTGAGCATTTTTAGAGGGATTTGACCTAAGGAGGCAAGAACACGCTAGGAGCAAGGCGGAGAATTCTTCTTCTTTTTGATGTCTTAATTAGTAGAACGAGTAATGTAGTATTTTAGTAGTAGTTCTAATAGCTTAAAGTAAAAAAAACAAAAATATACTAAATCAGAAAAGAAAAATTTAGAAAAAGATTGGACTTTTTTCGACGTTGGATCCCCTAGGCAGTTTTCTTGAGAGATAAAAGTCTAACCAAAAACACACAAAAAATTGAAAACAGATAAATCCAAAAATATCTTTTTATTTTTATTTTTATTATTTTGGTAGTAATAATTTTCTTGTGGTTTTTCTTTGTGTAACAACCCGACTGGTCATTTGAGGTCTCGAGTAGTTCCACTTCATATTTTATAACTTGTACGTGTGGTCGGAATTTAATTTCGGTAAACCCAGAGTTGATTCAAGTGGAAAATTCTAATTTCGAAAGTTTTAAGTTGAAAAAATTGACTAAAGTTGGACTTTTGAGTAAACAACCTCGAAATTGGGATTTAAATATTCCAATAGGTTCGTATGATGATTTCGGACTTGGGCGTATGTTCGGGTTGAGTATCTGGTGGTCCGGGAGCATTTCGACGCTTATCGTAGAAAGTTGGCATTTTGGAAGTTCAAGAATTTCATAAGTTTGGTTTGAAGTGGATATTGGTGTTGTCGATGTCCGTTTGGAGTTTCGAGCCTTGGGATAGGTTTGTATCGTGATTTATGACTTGTACGTAAAGTTTGACGATATTCCGGGATGTTTAAGTGTAATTCGGACGCGTTCGGCGAAGTTTGAAGGTTGGAAAGTTGAAAGAAAGGTTTTGGCCGTCGATTCGTAATTTTGATGTTGTTTAACGTGATTTGAGGCTTTGACTAAGTCTGTGTTGTATTTTGGGATGTGTCGGTATGTTTGGACGGGGTCCCGGGGGCCTCAAGTGTGAATCGGATTGGAAACGGATCGAGTTTGGACTTGGGAGAAGTGTTGAGGCAGCTGGGATCTAGTTCAATCGCACCTGCGGAAAAAGGGCGATGTTGCAGAAGCGGCCAGGCAAGCCAAGGAGCGGATTTTGGCTGGGCAGTGTTGGGACCGCAGATGCGGTCATTTTGCCACAGAAGCGGAACCACACCTGCGGAGGGGGAATCGCAGAACCGGGGGCGCAGATGTGGTCAGCGACCTGGCCTGGGTTCTCGTAGGTGCGAGATTAAAGCCGCAGAAGCGGCTATCACAGAAGCGGCTAGGGGACCGCAGATGCGAAAATATTAGTGGGTAGAGTTGTTTTAAGAATGGGATTTGGCTCTTCTTCTTTTTCATTTTTCACTTGGGTTGGCCGAATTTGGGGAGCTATTTTGAGGGGATTTTCATCAAGCAATACAAGGTAAGTGATTCCCACCTATTGTAAGTTAAATACATAGTTTATATATGAATTTAAACATGAAAATTAGTAGAAATTTAGAATTTTGGTACAAAACCTAGAATTTGGTATTTTGGATTTTGACCACGAAATTGGACATGGAATTGGGAATAAATCATATATTTGAGTTCGTAGTATTATGGGTAAAGTTTATCTTCGAACATTTTCGGAATCTAGACGTGGGCTCGAGGGTTGATTTTATTGACTTTTCGAGCAAAGTTGGGAATTGTTATGAATCGATTTATTATGAGTATTAAGTATATTTTTATTGGTTAGCACATTGTTTGACTAGTTTTGGATCGGCGGGCGTCGGTTTGAGGTGTTAGAGTGACGTTGAAGCCGGTTATGGAACTTCGGAGCGAGGTAAGCCTCCTGTCTAACTCTGTGAGGGGGAAACTACCCCTAGGTGATGTATTTCTTATGTACTATTTGTTGCGGGGGCTACGTATGCACGAGGTGATGAAAGTCCGTACATAGCTGGATTCATGATATGTCCGGTTAGACTTAGGTTCACGCCATGCTATAACTGTACTATTTGAGTTGTCCCTTTCCTATTAAATTCCTTTATTTTACGTTATGACTTGAGACTAGACTCGCGTAGAGTGATAGACTTGCTATTGTAGAGATTTGACGAGCTTCATGATTAGCTGCGAAATAATTGTGCTCTTCTTACGAAATTCTTTCGCGCTATGTGTTTTCATCGAAAGGTTTTTTTTTTAATTTATAACTCACACGTTTATTCGTGAGTGGGGTAAAGGACCCGTTAAAACTTCTTATTCTAATGGGATCGGGCCGTTCTCCTCAGTAGGATTATGTACCACACTCTCATAGGAGCGGGCCATTCGCCTCGGCAGTGTAATAGATGCATCTATGGTTTGTGTCGTTTGACCTTCGGCAATGCACAGAGTAAGATGGGATCGGGCCGTACGCCTCGGCATTTCTATAAAATACTCTAATGGAATCGTGCATAATATTTGGCAAGAAGCTAATGTATCTGTGAGTTTTCCTGATTAGAATATATGACGGCCTATCTGGTGAGGTCAATTGCTATACACACTGGTTGAGGAGGTAATTGCTAATTGAGATCTTGAGTTTATCGTTGAGAGGAGGATTGTACCACATATTTATACTTGTTTGTTTACTCTGCCTCACATATGTTTACTTCCTACTACATTTGATTTATTGGACCACTAGTAAGTATCGATGTTGACTCCTCATCACTACTTCTCTGGGTTAGGCTAGATACTTACTAGGTACGCATTGATTTACGTACTCATGCTATACTTACTGCACTTATTGTGCAAGTATATATATGTTTCTAGTGGTCCTCTGGGTGCAGAGGCACAGCTATTGTGGGGACTTTACAGTGAGCTGCATTTTCTTGTCATGATCCACAGCATACAGAGTCTCCATCAGAGTTATTTATATTTTTTCTGTCTAATTTGTATTCCAGACAGATGTTGTATTATTATTGTAATCCTTAGTAGATGTTCATACACTAGTGGCACAAGGTTTTGGGGGGTTTTACTAGATGTTCAGTATGGTAGTTCACATAGTTATTATCATTTCTCCCTGTAAATTCCATTTCATATTATTTAATCAATGGAAATTATGATTTCAAAGGTAATAAAATGAGTAATTAAGTTTACCAACCATTGTTGGCTTGCCTGACAGATGCATTAGGCGCCATCACGACCTATAGTTGATTTTGAGTTATGACAGCTTGGTATCAGAGCGTTAGGTTCACTTAGGTCTCACGAGTCATGATCAAGTCTAGTAGAGTCTTTTAGATCGGTACAGAGACATATATACTTATGTTCGAGAGGCTACAGGGTTGTTAGGAGCACTTCCCTTCTTGATTCCTCGTCGTGTGATTCGATTCTTTTGAGGCTCGTGCCTTTATTTCCTTCCTACTCAATCTTATGCGACGTGAAGTGCTTGTTATAAATAGGGCATCAAGGAGTTGTAGTGATACTGCAGATGTGGTACATGATGTTTTTCCTTGCGTATTTGGGTTGGCTATTATCGTCTCCTTGCGGAAGGATGTTCTGTCATTTCAGCTCAGTATTTGTATTTCCTATGGTTTTAAGGCTACACACAGATTGCTATGATGTTCGTGCATTGTTATCACACAGGGTTGGAGTAATGGTAGAGATATGTCTATATGTCAAGGCAGTGAATGACTCGAAAGGTGGATCTCCCGGTGCATGGTTTAGAGGTTCGGCATTTAATCCCAGCGGAGGAAAGGCAATCGTACTAGGGATGTTCAGGCTTTGGTTGATGAAGTAACGAGACTTGATATTTTTGAGCATGGTGGAATTCTCATTTGTGATGTGGTGTCATCGTCCTTGTTTGAATGCATTAAGGTTCGCCGGTGTTATGGCCTTCTTCGATTTGCCTTCGGGGCAGGGTGTTGTGAAATGGTGCCTGGTGCCTGAGAAGCGGTTGTCAGAGATGGAGATGTGTAGAAGTTTTAGAATCAAATCGGTGTTTATAATGTTGATGGCTCGAGAAAGATGATCTTCAAAAAGGCTTAGAGTTTGTAGCAATTTATGAGTTCAAGTGCTACAGAGATGGGTTTTGATTTGAGGCAGCATTTGGGCAGCGAAAGATAAGGAAGGATATGGTGGGAGGTATCTCGTGGTGGTTGAATTGCTAGCAGGTCAAGTATGAAAAGCTGAGGTCGAGAAATTGCTTAAAGAAAATGGTTTAACTGCAGTGGGAGTGGCAGAGTAGCATGTGGATTCTGTAGTAGGATAGCCACATGCTTTGAGAAATGTTTAGAGCGATTTGGGGATCATGGCGGACAATGACCAAGTCCATAAATGCCATTTGGGATGGTAGCTACTGTACTGAGGAAGGATTAATATGACAGAAAGTAGTTTTCTTGGAATGAAGAGGGGTGTAAAAGCTTGATTATCATTATGGGATGCGACGTGACTTCGAGTTTGGAATATATTGTCAGACTTTCAGTTGATGTCAATGAGGAATGAACAGACTTTTGCAGCTGGTGGACGAGCATGGGCTCAGGATGGGTTTACTGATTTCATGGTAGTTGTAACCAGGGCAATGTCGTTGGACGATGTCGAAATGTAATCCCACAAGTGGGTTATCTCCTGTGAGCGGGTTAGCGATTTTGTGATTTTGATGAAGTTTCTACGAAGAGTTCTACTTACTACCCGACCGAGTCAAATATGCGATTGTGGCTGATAATTCTGAATATTCATGAAAAATTTAACAAGAGACTATAAGAAATTTGGCAGGTTGACGGTGCGAGATCATGGTAATTAAGAAGGAGGAATCTTTGTGGGTTCTACATTATGTGATGGTAGCTTAAAGCTAAGTGGGGGAGCCCACCGTCTATGATTGGATCACGTAGTTGTCTGCTTGTGCAGTTTCTGGTTATCGGTGCATTGGTGGATCATTTATGACTAAGAAAAGAAAACATCAAGGGTAATTCGAGCAAAGAACTTGATAATGTGTGCTATATTTTGCCTTATCTATTCATGTGCAGGTTTTAGGAAGACTCAGAGTTTATTCTTCTTATGGATTTGATTCATTCGGTTGCTTCTTTGGGAGTGTTCATGTGCTAATAGAGCGTTGGAGTTTGATTATATTCGGGACCAGGTCAGAGTGGGTGACTCTTTACAACAGTTCTAGTGGGTTAACGAATTTAAGTGTGGTGCCTAAGGATTCCGGGTCCGTTTTGTGGTTAAGGATCGAGTTTTTGCAGTGGGTTATGAATGGGACTTGGAGTGTTCTTTGTTATCATCAGGTCTGCGGTTTTATTGTGCGCATAAGGAGGGTATGCGATAGTTCATGGGTATTGAGACGATGTGATCTCATGAATTGGGTCACTCAGGATAAGTGTTGTTGGGTTACCTTATGTTTTGAATGAAGCTATTATCATTTCTAAGGCAAGTTAAAAGTAAATTAGAAGAAGTTGGGTCGGTTAGTAATGGTTGAATCAGCATGATTGTAGCAATGATCAGTTCCTTCAACGTGTTAAGTTATAAATGTGGTTAGGGGTTGTACGTGCGGGCTTGATAGCCACCATAATTTGATTGATTTGGGAGGTATTTGATTCAAATGGCCTTGTTGTGTAAATGGATTCCGAAAGAGTTATGAAAATTTAGACCGCGACTTGAGGTTGTATTTTTTGCAGTTATGGAAATTCAGTTGTGTGTTACAATGGTTCTTTTGAAATGAGTTAAGTGAAAGGTTTCTAGCCAATGAAGTGTTTATTCTACTAGCAGTTCAGGGGTTATGATGAATTCTTGTACTCTCGTGTAGCGGCATTGTTGATACCCAATTGTGTCCATCCTTACTCATTATTTTAATGAGCTACTATTTTTATTTAAAAGTCATAATAATATTTAGAGTATTTTAAATACTATTACAAACATTATTACCTTATTTTACTTTGTTAGCTCATGATATATTATAATTTCACTGCATATTTTGTCAATTTGGTTTGTCAATTTTAGATTGGAAAATATTACTTTGTTTTAAGCACATCCAAATACATATATATTTTCTTCAAACGGTATTTATTCTAATGTTTATTTCTTAATTCATGCATTTTGATTTTTCTACTTATTACTTAATTTTTTTTAATTTAAATAGTAGCCAATTCATTTCGGTCACCAGGACAACCCAAATCCTCCTCTACTTTTGAATTGCAAAATCTTTCATATCCCATAAAATCCTCTCCCATGTCCCCACAAGTAAAAAAAAATCTTTCCTTCTTTAGGCTCATATTATTCTTTCCATAATTTAGTATATTTTTCCCATTTTCTCACACCCTCTACCAATGGCTCTTTTCTCTTCCCGACACTTTATGGTCCTCTTTTTCCATCTATATAAAGAGGGGACACCCTATTCTCGGAGGATCCTCTCGGTTAAGAGAAGACACACGCACGAACACTTATGGCCAGAAACCACTACTCCACCACCGTCTTTCTCTAGCCTGCAAATATCTCATTTTTATTGGAGTTAAAATGATTATTCTTTGTAGTCCACGTTCTCCGTCTTCTGTAAGAGAAGGCTTTGGGAATACACTCCAAGGAGAAATGAAGCCAACGAGTAGAGAGATACAAGCGTTGACATTTTGTCAAGCTTCAGCTTATAAGGTCAAAAGACGGAGGCTTGACCCTTTTAATTAAGCTTCTATTTCAAAATGATTCTCCATTGTTCTGGTGGCCATCCGTGTTCGAGGTCGTTGTCCCGTATATGAACTGCCAGATTCACGCTTAAAGTCTTCTATGAAGCCTCTATGCGCTATTGAGGTTCCATCGGAATTCATAGCTCAGGCTTGCGAGTTTGTAGTTCGCCATAAAAATGAAAAAGAGATAAATGACCACACAAATATTGTTTACCCGTAAAACGGTATAGTTGAATTTGTTCGTGGTTTCTAGATAAGCGAATTAATTTGATCCAAAGAGTAATAAATAACTGATGAAATATAAAATACTTAGCCTTAGAATGTAGATGGAACGGCAAAGCTAACGATTCCGGAAATAAGGTTTACGGGCACAACAATGATCAGATCAAAAGCGAGAGAATAAAATTGTATTAAAATACTGTATAGAATGTCGTGAAAGTTAACTAGAAAAATTATGTCCTTACAATGATAACTGAGCTCCCTATTTATAGCTATGTCTAGTGAAGGAAGTCCTAGGATCATGCTCTTCTTTAATGCCAACTATGAGGGCCATTGATGGAGATGTAATGTTGGATATAAATGCTAAATTCCTTGTAACGGACCATCATCCTTAATCTGCAAAATATTAAGTATTAAATATTACCGGGCGCAAAGCATTTAATACTCCATTTATGATTGTTATTCCTTCTGGTGACAAGCAAAATAGCTGTGTTCGATGGCCATCCATATCTTGTGTTCCATGTGTCCTTCCTTTGAGCGGCCACATGTCATGTCGTATTTTTTCCTATATAGATAGTTCCACTGCTTCCCGGTGACACAATTTTGAGTTACCGAAAAGTTGGTAGAAAACATCTTTTGGCGGTAATTATTATAACTACCTTTGAAGTTCTCTAACAGTTGATTAAACGCACGTCTCTCCGCATTTAATACTCCAAACACGCGTCATCCCATGATTCAGCACAACTTTATCGATTATCGAGGTAATCATGGCCATGAATTTAACTGCCAAAATCTTACTTATCCGCACCATCCTTCCCTTATGTATTTCATAATCTCTCAAACTTCTAATTTGCATCTTTATTTCCCAACTTCTCTATGATCTTCTTCGAACCAGAAATTTTTCTTTATTTCCAATGGCTTCCTCTTCAAAATCTGCTAGTTCTTCAAAGGGTAAGAACAAAATCGAGGACTCCGTTCCTGCAACAGTGGGTTCCATCATCCCAAGAAGGCTTAGTACTTCGAAGGATTTTGAAGAGAAATTTCCTATTGCTAACCCTCACACATGGGTTGTTAGTAGATACCCTTCTTCTATTCGCCCTTCCATTATTCCTTCTATGAAGGAGGATTGTCGCTGCCATGAGTTGGACATCATTGCACCTGACCTATCGGAGCAAGTGACCCTTCCCAGAGAAGGGTTTTCATATTTTTTCACGTATCCATTTACTTTGGGTGCGTTTTCTTTGAGCGGAGAGCTTGATTCTATGATTGCGGAGTTTTGCCTTCGCTACCAAGTATGTTTGGCACAGGTAAGTCCTTCAGTGTGGAGGACGGTTGCCTGCCTTTGGTGTTTGTGCCTAAAAACTAGAAAGAAGCTAACCCAAGCTCATATGATGAATCTTTATTCCCCTAAAATATTTTGTGGGGGAATGATAAACCTTTGCAAGCGTGGACACCATGCTTTGTTGTCTATCATGGACGACTACAACGACCGTGGGTGGATGGAACGGTTCGTTGTAGTTGCCACCAGTGACATTGTTCCAACAACGGCTTCATCCTTTCCGGTTGCTTGGAACCACTCTCGTAAGTTCTTTTTAATACACCTTTTCTTACAAAATATTCTTCCATACTTATATTGGTCCTTTAACCTTCGTTTGTTACAGCGACTCGATGGATCCCACCGGCTTTAGAAGGCGTGGACCGGTGGATTCAGAAGATCTTGGACATACTAGAGTTAGAGTAACTAGAGTTAGTTTTAGTACTAACTACAGTTTGATAGATTAGTCTTCACACATTATATATAGACATATGTATAGATACATTTTATACTTGGAATGAAATATTACAATCTCTCTCCTCTTCTAGAATATTCCCTAAGATTCATTATTTGTGACCTCCTTCTTCTCCAGCTAACAAAGCAATTTAGCTCAATCACCATGGCAGAGCTCCCTGGATAGCTGAATTCAATAGAAGTTGAGTCCAAGAATTTGGATTGGCTTAAAAGGGTGAATATTATCAAAGGTGTTGCCTTTGCTTTATCTTATATCGACCGGGATTGCTCACCATCGATTGTTCATTGAGACATATCAAGCAGTAATGTTTTGCTTGATTCCGAGTATGAAGCTTGTGTTTCAGATTTCTGCATAGCTAAGCTTCTCATGCCATACTCATCCAATTGCACTGCGCTTGCAGACACTTATGGCTATGTTGCACCTGGTAAGGTCTAAATTTTTATCCTTTTCTTTTAAATCATCACAAAGTATAGACACACACACTCTACATTGTTTCTTAAAACTTCATGAAATTGTATTGTTTCAGAGCTTGCATTTACAATGAAGGTTATGCAAATGTGTGATGTCTATAGCTTTGGAGTATTAGTATGGGAGATGATAAAAGGAAAGCATCTCGGGAAATGCATTACTCTGCTAGAAAATTTATCGTAAGCTAGTTAGTCTATTCCCAAAACTCCTGCCAAAAATGTCTATTTCTTGATTTGTCGTATAAATATTATAATACACATATAGTTTGTCGAAATTAACCATACTTTACAAGTAAGCCAGTTTCACAATTCCAAGTTTATGTATGACGAGCTAAGTACACAACACAAAATTATGCTCGCTAGTCGAAAATAGTATAGAAAATATTATATCCACAGGGATTGGATTTAAACAGTGTTTTCGTAGCTTCTAGTTTAATTGCTATCCAAGATGATCAATAATTTAGATTTGTGTAAATTAAAATTAAAATTAACTAAAAGTCTAACTATTGGCTAATGATAATTGCAACAAGAGTAATCGAGAAGATATCAAAGGGAGAAAATAGAGGTTGATTGGATAGGTGCAAGATACTTATTTGAGAATTAACTCTAGTTGATTCACTTCTAAGGTTCAAGTGAGTCTCTCGAATTCACTCTTTTATTAGTTCAAATATTCAGTAGAAACTCCTCTCTCGATTAAGTTTCAACCTCACAATATAAAATAAGTTAAGCTCAGTGAAGATATGCAAGAATTCATAGTGGATTAGTCTTTAGGAGAACCTCTTTCGATTATCCTCCTAACTAGGTCTAAAAAATAATTCAACTAGCCTCTTTCAATTACTAAGAAGAATCAATGAATTCACCCAACAAGATAATGCAAAACATCACAAATTATGCCTCTTTCGAATATATAAACATGTAAATATATATGTAACAATGAAAACACCCAAATCTATTTAATACATAAAACTAGAGTTAATATCCACAAATAATTCTCAAAACACCAAATCCATCAATCCCTAAAGAAGAATTACTCCATGAATATGGAGAAATTCTTCACAATTAAGTTTAAGTCAAAGAAAAATATAAAATATCCAAACACTTGTCTTGAGTGAGGATGAATGGTGAAATCCTTGTGCTCTTGTTTCTCCCTCTTCTCCTTAGTTTCTTTAGGTTTAAATTATGTCAAAAGTCCTCAAAATATCATTTTTCCATCTATATATACCAAGTAGGGTCGGGTCCAAATAAATACACCTTCTCCTACGCGAAATAGGAAACTTTTCCCGGACAGGACCTGCGCGGCCGCGCACCTGGAAGTGTGCTCGCGCACTTGGTCGTGCATTTTTCACCCTGTTCTGCCTCCATTGTGTGCCCAATGCATGACCAGTGCTCGGCCGCACACGTGGATGGAGTTATGTTGTGAATTTGGGAAAATGTAAAACATGAAAGTTGTAGCCATTTTAAACAACTTTCTAATGATATATTGTGGATCCCAAACAGAGTTCTGAGCGAAAAGTTATGTTCATTTTATTGGATAATGCGCAAGATGCCTACTCGATTCTTCGTTTCGTTCTTAAAATGCATTATCAATTGTTGATCCCTGAACACGATCCCGACTTAATCCTTGGGCTTTTACTCAGACTTCAAAGCTCCCAAATAGCTTGAATTCATTCCATAACATCTACATAGATCGGATTCACTCGTACAAGGCATAAAATACATAATTAGTACAAAACATTAGCGATTAAAGCTCCAACTTAATTAAAGTGCAGTAAATTAGAGTGTAATAATCGACTAAAATATGAGATTATAGCCTACCATCAACAACCCACACTTAAACTATTGCTCGTCCTCGAGCAATCAAACTACACTTCATAATGACACGACCTTTTTAAACAACTCTCATAACTCATCATACCAAAAATATTTAAAATAGACTAAGCACAATAGTATAACATCTTCACCTCGAGAATTGACTCACAAGCACCACACATTATTCACAACTTACTCACTTACTCTAATATAGAGATCAACAATATTACTTTTCCTTCGTGAATCAAGTGCCCTCACACAACAAAAGAGAGTAGTTCCACACACAATAAAAATTAAGAACAATTAGGAATTCAAGATAGAAAGAATTCACTCACTCTCAGAAACAACATCCACATGCCACAAAAAATAAACCATAAGCTTGCCCGTAATGTACTACTCTACTAATTGAGATCATTCAATCAAGGATCAAGTATGACTTTAATTGGTTGTAATGTAGGCTGCGGGACGGGTAAGATACATTTAGATATAAGAGCGACTACACCTCCCTAAGCACTTTAATACATATATGTTACCTTTAAAAATCCCACATTTATGTCAAACCATAACTCTACCTTAACATCATTATACATTAACTCCCACTTCTTTAAGCACAATTACATCAAGAGTTACCAATTATCAATGAATATTTTGCACAACAATACAACTATTTTGTTTCTTTTTCAATTCAAGTGGCTCTTACTTTTTCAAAACATTGCACCTTTTTTTCTATTTCAATAGTTCCATTCAAAAGCCAAACTAACCACCCCACACTTCAACTTTTACAAAGTTCATAACAATTCAAGTGCTCATGAGAGGTCTAAGGTTCAAATAGATGGTCAATTCAAATAAAAGGGTAAGGCTTGTAATGTGATTGCCAAAGGAACATGATTATAGGCTCAAAGGGGTTAACTATGATACATAACAATTAAGTGGGTAATAACATATAACTGGTTCAACAAAGAAATGTCTATATCACTTCCAAGACTGAATTAAACTACTATTTCGCTTTGCAAACACACGTGGCAAGTTCTATACATCAAATGCTATGCACAGAATGACACGAAACCTCACACACACATGGCACATAACTCACTCAAGATTGTATTATCACGACACTTTAGTCAAAGCAGTTAAGCAGAGTTAAGATCATTCAATTTAAGGTACTTATGCAAGAGTCAACAACTGAGCCTAAGCGTCACAACTAAAGCACTCACTATTCTCAAGGCCTAACAAATTCAAGAAATATTGATTCAATTCATATCATATCTATTACTAAAAAAATACAAAAATCTAACTACACCTGGTTCAAACAAAACCTTTGGAAAAGAACCGCGACACAAAGAAAAATCAAGGGGAAATTATTATACTACCTGACAAAAGAAAATCTTTTTGTATTTTTCTTTCGACTTACTTCTCTCAAGAAACCCGTCGAATGATATCCATCTTCGGGAAAAGTCGACAGTTTTAAATTTTTTATTGTTTTTTTTTCCAACTTTTTCTCACTCTAACTACTTAAAAGTACAAAACTAAAACTAGCACATATACATACACCACACAAATATCCCCCACCCCACACTTTAAGTTGTGGCATGTCCCCATAACACACAATTTAAAAGCAAAAGTAGAGAAAACTTTCCTGAATCTCTAGTCGGGGTATGAGTCGAAGTCGGGCTCCATTCCACACTCCTTAACTAGTGCACATATCGATGCAGACAACTTCTTCTTAGCCTTATTCGGGTACACCCCAAACTTATCTTTCTCAATCACTGGAGCCATTTCTTTTGAACTCTTCACCTTCCACTCAACACTTACAACTGGCTTCTCCTTTTTCACCCCCAGTTGCTACATTCATCTCAAATGTCACCGTCTCCTCACCCACTTTAAGCATGTGTTTCCTATCATGTATATCCAGTATAGCTCTACCCGTTTCTAAAAATGGTCTTCCTAAGATTAGGGGTATCTCCTTATTCTCCTCCATATTCATCACTATGAAATCTATAGAAAATATGAACTTATTTACCCGCACTAAGACATCTTCTACTATCCCCTCGGATATTATCATTGTTTGGTCGACCAACTACAAGGATATTGATACTGACCTTATCTTTCCAATTTCATTCTCCAGCTTCCTGTAAATAGACAAAGGCATTAGATTAATTGAGGCGCTAGAATCACATAAAGATTTATCAAAGTTAAGAGTGCCTAAATAGTAAGGAATTGTAAAACTCCCTGGATCTCCATACTTTTATGTGAGTTTATTTTTCAATATTGCACTGCAATGCTTTGTGAGCTTTACCACCTTGGTCTCTTCTATCTTTCTCTTCTTTGTAAGGATCTCTTTAAAAAACTTTGCATAAGCTGGCATTTGTGAGAGAACTTCAGTGAATGGCAAGTTTACATTAACCTGTCTCATCATATCTAAAATTTTCTCAAACTGCTAGTCCAGCTTTTCTATATAGAGCTTTTGGGGAAAAGGTAGAGCAGGCATGTGCTTGCTCACATCATCAGATTCCTCCCTTCTTGAAGTTTCCTCCTTCTTCTTTTTCTCTACTCCCTTCTTGCCTTTTTTCTTCTCAGTCTTTTTATCATCTTCAATTTTCAGCTCCTTCCCACTTTCTTTTTCTGGCGCAACTTCTTTGTGAATTGAAGTGGGATCTTTTAATACTAGTCCGCTTCTCAAGGTCACAACATTTACCATTTCTTTTGGATTCTTTTTATTACCAGCTGGCAGAGTACCTGGGATTCTCTCAGATATTATAGTTGCAATTTGTCCCATTTGTCTCTCCAAGTTATGCAAACCTGTCCCAAGTTCCTTGATAGCTGCCCCATGAGCATCTAATCTTTCATCAGTCTTGACAATAAATGACTTCATAAGATTTTCTAACCTAGACTGAATTGGCTGTTGAGGCTGCAATTGCGGCCTCGGCTAATTCCCAAAACCAGGAGCTCCTTGAAATCTCAAGTTATTTTGTTTCCATGTATTTGATGTACCCCCAGGTGAACTCCATGAAAAATCGGGGTTCTTTTGACCCATTTTATTGAAGTTGTAATTACCCACAACATTAACTTCCTCCATTGAATCTTGACACTCATGAGTAGGGTGTCCTCTTCCATATATGTCACATGCTGCACGAGGCTCATTATATATTGAAGCTAAGGTTACCTTCCTTATTTCCTTTGTTATGGCATCAAGTTGTACCTGCACAGATGTGTTCGCGTCAACCTGGTGAACACCAGTTCTTCTTCTTCTTTCAGCAACTTCAGAGGGCCACTGATTTTCATCCTCAGACAACTCATCTAGAATTGTGACTATCTCCTCTGGAGTCTTTTTCATCAACGGGCCTTCAGCTGCATTACTCAATGTTCTCTGTGAGTCGGTGTCAATCCATACCAAAAATCATGGAGTTACATCCAGAGTTCTATTCCACTATATTGAAATTTTCGCACTATCTCCTTAAACCTCTCCCACGCTTCGAACACAGTTTCAGTCTCATTCTGGCAGAAATTATGGATTTCTTTTCTAAACTTGCCCGTTTTAGCTGAGGAGAAATATTTAGTAAGAATTTTTCTGGTCATCTCCTCCCATGTTCTAATTGATCCATGAGGCAAGCTTCGAAGCCAATACTTTGAATTGTCTTTGAGAGTGAAGGGGAATGCCCTTAAGTAGACTGCATCTTGTGACACACTATTATATTGGAAGGTGTTCATAATCTCCTCGAAGTCCATCAGATGATTGTTTGGATTTTTATTCATCTTTTCTCTAAAGACACAATTGTTTTGGAGGGTTTGAAGTAACCCTTGCTTTAACTCAAAATTGTTCGTTGCAATAGGAGATGGTCTCACACTCGATAAGACTTGGTTGTGGAACGGTCTAGCATAATCGCCAAGTGGTCTCCCAGTACCGGGGATATATTTCCAAATTGGTCTGCACCCATAGGTCGATTCTGAGCCATTCTTCGAGCCCTCTCCTCCTCGAAGACAAGTTGTGCATTTATAAGAGCTGTCTCCTCCGCATCTCGTGCAACGTTTTCTCTTTGCTGGGCTGCCTCTCTTGCAGCCAAACCAACATTATCCTCATCTCCCGCCATTACTTCTTTGGTTGAGGATTGCCCAACTTTCTCTGTATTCGTGGGGAGATTTATTTCTTTCCTCAGATTTCACAGTTGCTTTTCAATTTCCTGCCCGTATGGTAGCAATTCCTTCCCAGAAGATCGGGACATGCACCAATCTAACCTATAGCCTGTGTACAGTCAAGGAACACCAAACGTACAAAGAGAAAAACAAAATAAAAAGAAAAATTCCTGAATTAACACTACAAACTATTTCCTACACTATTGATTGCCAATCCCTAGCAACAACGCCAAAATTTGACGAGCTAAAAACACAACATAAAATTATGCTCGCCAGTTGAATATAGTATAGAAAATATCGTATCCACAAGGATTGGAGTTAAACAATGTTTTCGTAGTTTATAGCTTTATTGCTATTCACGATAATCAACAATTAAGATTTGTGTGAATTAAAACTAATATTAACTAAAAGTTCAACTATTGGCTAATGACAAATGCAACAAGAGTAAGCAAGAAGATATCAAGGGGAGAAAATAGGGGTTGATTGGATAGGTGTAAGGTACTTGTTTGGGAATTATATCTAGTCGATTCACTTCTAACATTCAAGTGAGTCTCTCGAATTCACTCAATTATTAGTTAAACGTTTAGTAAAAACTCCTCTCTCGATTAAGTCTCAACCTCACAATATAAACTAAGTTAAGTTCAGTGAAGATATGCAAGAATTCGTAGTGGATTAGTCTTTAGGAGAACCTCTTTCAATTATCCTCCTAACTGGGTCTAAACAATAATTCAACTAGCCTCTTTCGATTACTAAGAAGAATCAACGAATTCAACCAACAAGATAATGCAAAACATCAAAAATTATGCATCTTTAGATTACATAAATATGTGAATATGTATGCAATAATAAAACTATGCAAAATGAATTTGGTCGCGCATTTTTCACCCTGTTCTGCCTCCCGTGCGCCCAATGCGCGACTAGTGCTCGGCCGCACACGTAGATGGATTTATGTTATGAATGTGGAAAAATATAAGACATAAAAGTTGTAGAGCTTTAAAATATCTTTCCAACTATATATTGCAGAGTCCAAACGGAGTTCTGAGTGAAAAGTTATGTGCATTTTACTAGACAATGCGCAAGATGCCTGCTCGATTATTCGTTTCGTTCTTAAAATGCACTATCATCCGTTGATCCACGAATACGATCCCGACTTAATCTTTGGGCTTTTACTCAGACTTCAAAGCTCAAAAATAACTTGAATTCATTCCATAACATCTATATAGACCGGAATCACTCCTACAAGGCATACAACACACAATTAGTGCAAAACACTAGCGAGTAAAGCTCCAATTCAATTAAAGTGCAGTAAATTAGAGTGTAGTAATTGACTAAAACATGAGATTATAGCCTACCATCAATGTAAAAATCTTATATTTGGCAATAAGTCAAATTTCATAAAGGGGAGACAGAGGGAGTAAATAGACAAAATCATTATATATATATATATATATATATATATATATATATATATATATATATATATATATATATAAGTGGACTCTGTTTTCTAGTTCCGAGAGACGGAGAACAGTCAGGTCCCGTTTCGCCAAAAGCTGATTCCGATCAGAAGTAAGTTCTTCCTTCTCATGAATTAGCCTTTGAAGGTCCTCTGAAGGAAGAAAATTGTCCTGCAAAATAAGAAGAGGTAAAACTCAAAATACATTCATTCAAAAGTGGGGAAAATAATAGAGGAAGAAATAAACGTACCGATGCGGCGTTATGCATAGAATTGTTCAACAAACACTCTCCCGAGAGTGTCTGAATCTTCTCCCAATTTTTTTCTGAAGCCAAAGGCTTTAGATAGTTAGCAATCTCCACTGGCCTCGAAAGCAAGTTGCACCCGGTGGAGACCGAAAGGGTAACACTCTTCCTCCTTTGTGGATCTTCATAAGGGGCAACATAATTTTGCCCCAAATTCTCTTGAACTGGGTACTGGGGAGGAGGGATACCTTCTTCATGGTCAGGTGTGACCGATGGAGATGATGCAGCAATCGTTGTTTGAAGAGTGGATGAAGATGGAAATGATATGGCAGTTGCTGGTGATGGTGAAGGTGGAGATGAAGCTGATGGAGTTGAAGAATGTGAAGCAGCTGCATAAAATGCAGTTCTGGTTATTTGATGCTCGCCAACTAAAGATGGCATGGACCTGGTACTCAGCCTCGCAATACCGGTTATAGCAATTGGGGCCCGAGAGTGATAATTGGCATTATCTACCAAATCAAATTCTCCCCAAAGTGCTCCGACGTCATCTTCAGCTGTTGCAATTGTCTCAACAGGTCGAGCATCCTGTTGAGATGATGAGGATTGTATCCTTCTATGTAAAGAAGCTCCCTCATCACTAGCTTCTTCATCATTGTCGATCATCACAATGTCTATCACCGGCCTGGAAGGAGGACCAACCACTATCGCCACCGGGGATGATTCAAGGGCATCAACCTTTGCCCTCTTATTCATTTCCCCGGCCGCAGGGGAGCGTCTCTTTTTTGGTTACTTGTTCTCTAGTCAGGGACTCCGTAAGGAAATGCTTGCACCCGAAGTAGGCCCGGAGAAGCTTGTTCTAGTAAGTGCCTCCTGAAGTAGCCTCGCCACATCAGCAGGGTCAGCCAAAAAACCCTCCTCGGGGACATCAACGGAGCTCGCAGGTAGACCTAATTTCGTGAGCAAGTCATAAGGGTTCAATCAAGTTCTTCATATACAAAAAGTGAAAATGAGGTAAATTAAAGTTACCATGATTTTTGGCCTTCCATCCGTACTTAATGGGCAGTTCTTTCCACAAACGGGTTTCGGATGTAATAGTACCTATTTCCAGCGCTGTTACATTAGCTGTAACTTCTGTGGGCTTGATGTTAGGCAATTACAGGATTTGTTGGTATTATTCTGGTATGAAAGTTGGTGCAGTGGGAGTGGAAGTGAAAGTTGGTAGTGCAGGCTGTTCAATCACCAAATTAGTTGTTCCTTAAGGGTTGTATTTCTTATTGAACTTACCATCATTTGGATATCCCACTAGCTTGTAGCATTGTCCCTAGTATGACCTTTTAGTTTGCAGTAATCACACTAGAGATTATAGTTCTTCTTTAGCTTTTGCTGATTTCCAACCCTATTTGTCAACAAGGCAGCCATTTCACCAGCATCTAAATTTGCAGAAGCATTTGCCATAGTCTTTTGCCTTTCACGTTCCATTAGCATTGAATACGCCTTATTCAC
The DNA here is from genome assembly GCF_000715075.1 of Nicotiana tabacum. Lineage (NCBI taxonomy): Eukaryota > Viridiplantae > Streptophyta > Magnoliopsida > Solanales > Solanaceae > Nicotiana > Nicotiana tabacum. The sequence goes on from NC_134091.1 coordinate 36,712,805, forward strand.
TGATGGTACTGGGACCATCATCAAGAGCTGACTCAGAGCCTGTTCGTATGACTCATTTAGCCCCATTAGAAATTGTAGATGCTTTTGGCGCTCCATAAAGTGAACAAATTCAAGAGATTTGGCACGGTCACATCTAGGAATTTGTGCAAAACTATCAAATTCTTCCGAAAGCACTCTCAATCTTGAGAAATAAGTTGAAATTGAGCTAGTGCCCTGACTAGCAGTAGAAATTTCTTTGTGGATCTGAAAAATCCTAGAACAATCTACCTTATCAAAACGCTCCTTCAAATCATCCCATACCGCACCAGTATTTGAGGAATACACCATTCCACTCAGTAATTCCGGTGAAACACAGTTCATCAACCAAGATAGTACAATCGCATTACAATGTTCCCAAAGGTCAACGAGATTTGTACCGTAATTCTCCCTTTTGCATGTGCCGTGAATGAAACCTAGCTTGTTTCGACCTAGGATTGAACTCCTCATCGCATGGATCCACACTGAGTAATTTTCGGTCCTCTCAATTGTAACGAGATTAATATAGCTCCTGAATTATCATTTGAATTCAGGAAGAGCGGATGATTGTGACTTAGTTTCTCCGGTTCGGTGTTATCGACTGTCACCATTGACGATCTTCCTTCCAAGCTTAGAGAAAATAAAAATTGAAGACAATAGGACCACACTAATGTCCGTGTTAAGCTGATACCATGTTGAATTCAGCTATCCATGAAGCTTTGCCATGGTGATTGAGCTAAAATCTGAATTGCCATGTTAGCTAGAGAAGAAGGAGGTTGCAGAGAATGAATCTTAGGGAATATTCTAGAAGAGGAGAGAGAAACTCTAATTTTTCATTCCAAGTGTAAAATGTATCTGTACATGTGTATATATTATGTGTGAAGACTAATCAATCTCTCACGACCCAAAATCTATTATAGGTCGTCCAACGTCATCGTTAGGCAAGCCAACAGGAATCATCTAAATAATTATCTATTTTAAATCTTTAAAAATCAGGAATTTTATTAAATAGATAGAATAAAAAGTGGCACTCATAGAAACATGTGCTTTTCTTTACCAATTTACGAATGTAAATAAATTGCAAAGTGGAATGATAAAAATGACGTGAACTACAATAATGATCATCCACTAGGAATCCCCAAAATCCGGTATCACAAGTGCATGAGCATCTACTAGAAAATATAATAAATACAACGCCTGTCTGGAATACAAGTTAGACAGGAGAATGTAAATAACTCCGATGGAAACTCTATATGATGCGGATCGTAACATGGAATGCAGCTCACCGTAAAGTCCCCGCAATAGTTGCGCCTCTGCGCCAAAGAGACCACCAGACATATATATATATATATATATACTTGCACAATAAGTACAGAGTGTAGCATGAGTACGTAAATCAATACGTACCCAGTAAGTATCTAGTCTAACTCCAGAGAAGTAGTGACGTGGGGTCGACATCGACACTTACTAATGGTCCAATAAATCAAATACTATAAGAAGTAAACAAATATGAGGCAGGGTAAATAAACGACAAAAACAATATAGGTATGTGGAATGATCATCCTCTGCACAGTAAACTCAAGCTCTCAATTATCGGCTACCTCCTCAACCGGATTATATAAGTAAAATAGTCCCCATCAGATAGGTCGTCAAAACTCAAATCAGGGAAACTCACGGATGCGATGGCTTCTTGTCAAATATTGCGCACGACGTTGCCGAGGAGAACGGCCCGATCCCATAATAATATGATACTGCCGAGGGTCTAACGGCATGAACCATAGATGCATCTATTATACTGTCGAGGCGAACGGCCCGCTCCCATAAGAGTGTGGTACATAATCCTGCCGAGGCAAACGGCCTGATCCCATTAGAGTAAGAGGTTTTAACGGGTCCCTGACCCCACTCACAAATATACGTGTGAGTTATGAAATTTAAGAAAACTTTGCATTGATACGCCCAACGCGAGAGAAATTTGTAAGGGAGGCACAAATTTCCACAGCTAATCAAGTAGATCGTCCAATTTCTAAAATAGCGAGACCATTTCTCTACGTAAGTCAAATCTCAGGCCGTAATGCAAATAAAGTAATTAAACAAGAAAGGATGTCTCAAACAGCACATTTAAAACATACCGTGAATCTTAGTCTACCCGGATATAATCAGGAGTTCTAGCATACGCACGGACACTCGTCACCTCGTATGTGCGTAGCTCCCACAACATGTAGCATGTAATCAATATAATACCTACGGGGTAATTTCCCCCTCACAAGGTTAGGCAAGAGACTTACCTCGCTCTGAAGTTCCATAACCAGCTCCAATGCCTCTTTAACTTCTCAATTCAAAGCCAACGATCCGAAACTAGTCAAATAAGGTGCAAATCAATCAAAATATACTCTAATGCGTATAATGTAACAATTTATAATAATTCTCAACCCCAATCGAAAAGTCAACAAAGCCAACCTTCAGGGTCACGTGCCCCGATTCTGAAAATTCTCAAAGATAAACTTTACACATAACACCACGAACTCAAATATATAATTCATTCCTAATTCCATGTCCACTTTCATGGTCAAAATCCAAAAATGCCAAATTCTATGTTTTCTTCGAAATCCCACAATTTTCACCAATTTTCAAGTTCAAATCCATGTATAATTCATGTGTTTAATTTACAATATTAAGAAATTACTTACCCCATAATAGATGATTAAAATGGCACTCCAAAATTGCTCCAAAGTCGGCTCCCATGGAAGATATAAAGTGAAAATGAGCCAAACCCCTGATTTTAAAAGAACATTGCCCATGTCGACCTTCTTCGCGAACGCGGCAAGTCCATCGCGTTCGCGAAGCACTACCAGCTCCAGTTCCAAAACTGCTCTTCGCGAACGCGAGTCAAATCTCGCGAACACGATGCTTTACCAGGCGAACCTTCGTAAACGCGGTGCACTTTTCACGAACGCCAAGGCTAAAATCTCCCAAGCCCAATTTCCCATTCGCGAATGCGATACCCCAATCGTAAATGCATTGATTTGCTCCTCGAACCTTCGCGAACACGTTCCCACAGTCGCGAATGCGAAGCATAAAAATCCAGCAACCGAAAATCCCTCTTCGTGAACGCGGTGACACCTATATGTTTGCGATGAACGACACCAGAACCAGCAACAGCAACAGCAAAAGATGAAGAAATTATCCGAAATCACCCCGGAACTCACCTGAGGCCCTCGAGGCCCCCGGGACCCCGTCCAGTCACACCAACCATTCCCAATACATAACACGAACTTGCTAGAGACTCAAATCACACCAAACAACATAAAAACTACGAATCAATGATCAAAACCATCCTTTCAACATTCAAACTTCGACGAACGCGCCCGAATCATACTTAAATATTCCGGAATGATGCCAAACTTTATGCACAAGTCACAAATCATAATACAAACCTATTCTAAGGTTCGAAACCCTAAACGGACATCGATAACACCAAAGTACACCCCAAACTAAACTTAGAAAATTCTAAAACCTTCAAAATGCCAGTTTTCCACAATAAGTGATGAAATGCTCCTAGGCGACTCGATACTCAACCCAAACATACGCGCAAGTCCGAAATCATTATACGAACCTATTGGAACCTTCAAATCCCGATTCTGAAATCGTTTACTCAAAAGTCAAACCTTAGTCAATCGTTCCAACTTAAAGCTTCCGAAATTCGATTCCGACTACACGTACAAGTAATAAAACATGAAGTGAAGCTACTCAAGGCCTCAAACCGCCGAATGACGCACTATAGCTCAAAACTACTGATCGAGTTGTTACGGTATCTAGCTGTTGTTAGTATTAAAGCTAACTCTAGTATAGTGTAAGTTAGTTATAACTAACAAATGGATAACTAAGTAAGCTAACCACCACTAGCACTACTAATCTCAACAACTTCATTGCTCAAAATACTAGACAAACTCCCCCTCTCTGCATAATCGTAAACCAAGAACGAGTGTTGTGCATTGGAACAAGAGCCATAGAGTTTCACAATGTTCCGATGCTTAATCCCTATCAATTAATGCCTTTATTTCATTCATAAAGTTTTTGAGATGTGTATTCTCAAATGAAGAATGAAGTCTTTTCACAGCTATATTCTCTAATGATGGAAGGTTTACCTTGTAAACGCTTTCATGCCCTCTTTGCCCAATGCATAATTTTGCATCAAACACCTCTGTGGCATTTAAGATATCCCTGTAAAATGCATTCCCATCTAACATGGATATCGAAAGCCAACCATCATCCCGTCTTTCAACACATCTAACTCTCCTACTTTTATCACTTATAAGAAGACGTCAATGAAAGCACATAGAACAATTACTACTGCTCCCATAACAGGATCGGAAGTACGGTGATGAGGATGAGTTTACGTTTACGTCCCTTCATGGCCTTTCGCAAGGCTGGAATCCTGCTATATTGCCGCAAAGACATTTGTTACATTCTAATGAAGCATTTGTAAAAGCTTTATTAATTGGTATTGGACCTTCCAATGCATTACAACAACAACAACCCAGTAGAATCTCACTAATGGGGTTTGGGGAGGGTAGTGTGTACGCAGACCTTATCCCTACCCCAAAGGAGTAGAGAGGTTGTTTCCGAAAGATCCTCGGCTCAAAAAAATAAAAAGACAAAACGACAAGAGGAGACAACATTAGTATCACCACAACAATCATAGAAAAAATAGGAACACCATGAAATGCAGAAGAAAGATGCAAAGAAAAAACGATATCTAGTAAATAGAACATGCACTGACAAGCGAAGTAGTAAAACACAACATTGTCACTAGCTACCCTAGACAAAAACCCTATGTGGCCAGTCCCACAATGGTAAGAAGTAAGTCAAGACTTAACTACATCCTAACCTACAACTCTACTACTCGACCTCCACATCTTCCTATCAAGTGTCATGTCCTCGGAAATCTGGAGCCTCGCCATATCCTGTCTAATCACCTCTCCCCGATACTTCTTAGGCCGAGATTCAGGAATACAGCAAGAGATGTCATTGTGGGATAGATTGATGTTTGCCAAGTTCTGCAAATGGGCTAACTGAGGAGATATCCATTAAGAAGGTTATGGCTCAAATCAAGTGCTCTTAGATGAGTTATCATCCCTATCTCCGCTGAAATTTTCTGGTCAAACTTGTTGTTGCTTAGGTTTAAGAGAAACATATATAAGAAAAATGAGTATATAATATTGACCAAGAACAAGAAGGAAACAAAAAACAACTTATCAAAAATACTGTGTCGTGGCAAGCCACTGTCTTGAAAGCAATTTCGGCCCGACTGGGTGCAAATCGTTAAGACCGGTCGTTCCCCAAAGTTCCACAGCACCTCCAAACACGTGCACTCGTGGGTGGAAGTTTGGAATTTGTACAAAACAATTGCTCAGAAAATAGTTGAAGAAGAAAAGAGATGAAGGTGTTTTCAGTGTCAGATTATTCACAAAGAAGACAAACTTTTGTAGGCAAAGTTGTTGGACAGTTACACGTGAAGGAATTAATCTAAAGCTGTTACAGAAATTAAATGGAGTCGTTACAAAAATTAACTACAGCTGCTATAAGAATTAAACAAAGTTATTGCAAAAATTAAATCATGGTTGCTACAAAGTACTTAACAAATTGGATGTTACAAAATCCAATTCAATGAGAATGAATTTGGACATATTCTGTATTTGGATACTTTTCTAGTATGCTCAAAAAATGAAGAAATAATTTTAGCAAAACTAGGGGGCAAATCGACCCGTTTTGCCTTCAGGACCAATTTCTCATGTGCCCGAGACTATTCCCTTTTACTAGCTCTTTACAAGCCCAATAAAGAGTAATTCATTATAAAGAGAAGAAAAAGACTTTCCACAACCAATGAGGGGCACTTTATCTTTCACAAAAGACAAAGAAGTAAAGAAGGAAAAGGGACTACAAAGAAATCTTTGACTTTGCATTACCATCTATAAATAATACCAACAACATGTTCATGTAATCTCTTATAAATCGCAGTTGCTATCATCTACTTATAAATCCCATAGATACCAGCGACTTATAGATCGTTTATAAATAACATTATACTACTATGTTATAAATCGCATTTCCTTCAGCGACTTATAACTGCAATTATAATTTACGTCTTGATCTATTATATTAATATATTGGACTTATAAATCACATTTTCTGTATTCGACTTATAAATCGCATTCGCAATTAGTATTTGCGACATCACAGTAATCGTTAGTAATTACTCTTTGCGACTTATAAATCGCATGTAACGTAATTAGTATTTGCGACTTATAAATCGCAAGTTGTAATGGCAATTAGTATTTGCAGATTTATGCCTCATTTATTTTTTTAAGATTAAGATGTCTGAATCTGAATACATATCTGAATATGAAGATGTGTATTAAGATTAAGACATCTGAATCTAAATACACACCTGAATATTAAGATGTGTTTTAAGATCTGAATACTAAATTATTAAGACTGTTTATTTTTTAAACATCTGAATATATAGAATTTATCTTTATTTAAAAATTAATAAACATAAATTCAAATAAAATATTAATTAATCTAATATTCTATCAAATAAAATGCTAGAGACGGTGGTTGGTGGTGATTTTGGTTGATGGTGATGGTTCTGGGTAGTAGCTAGTGGTGAGTAATAGCGATAGCGATTATGGTTGAGGATGGTGGTGGTGGGTGGTAATAGTTAATAATGGTGGGTAGTGGTGGTGGTGGTGGTGGTGGTTGTGATTGAGGAAGGTGGTGGTAGTTTATAATGGTAGGCAGTGCCGGCTATGGTTGTTGATGGTGATGGGATGGCTAGTTGTGGTAGTTAAGGTGGATGAGTTTGTGGTTGTGGTTGAGAATGATGGTGGTGGGGTAGTGGGGATGGTGGATAATGGTTGTCGATAATGGTGGCAGTTATGATTGAGTATGGTGGTGGTAGTGGATGGCATGGTGATAGTTGATAATGGTAGACGGTGGCGATAATTAATAATGAATGTAAATGATAGTATCTTAATGAAATTAAGTCTTTGTTATATATCTTAATCATACAAATATTTCCAGACTCATTAAGTGATTGAGAATTACAAAAAAACAAACGCTTAATGATTAAGATTCAAAGCCGATTTGCGATGGGATTATTCCTGCAATCTGATTGAAGGACAAGTCAAGATAGACAAGATTAGTGAGCTTTCCTATTTCAGGTCGGATGGTGTCAGAGAGTTGGTTCATGCTAAGATTAGCATATTCAAGAAAAGGGAGAGATGAAAATGGAAAATCATTGAGTGTGCGAATGACACTAGCATTCGTAATATTCAACCTGTTTACCCTTCCATTAGCGCATATAACTCCATGTATACCAGCCCTTGCATGCATCAGAACTTGCCACTCTAATGCTAGAAGAATTCTTGGCACTTAGTGTCCATGAAGCCAATAAGGAATTATTCTGGTTTTGGAAAGTTGCTTTCCACTTTAGGAGAGCATTTGCTTCTTCAGTGGAAGCAAAAGTAACTGTGAAAAGATATACTGAAGGAAAGAAAATATTATAGGAACCATCATCATGGCTAAAGAATGAAATTAGGTTGTTTGATTTGGTTTGTAATGAACTCGTGTGTTGGGTAGAGTTTATATTATGGTGAATATCATTACAAGTCATTGGCATTTAATTCTCAACTTGTGAAGTAGAAAGACTTTGGAGTCGATGAGTTAATGTCTCATTATCCATGAAAGTAAATACCAATGAAATATGTACAAATACAACTGAACCATGTAGTTGGACAAAAGGCCCCAACCTCAGTTCTAGACCAACTCGATCTGAGACACCATTACTTTCTAATCTCTGCTACTAGTTAACATATAGTCATGTGCTAATATACTGTCTGCCTTTATATTTGGGGTTCGTGGCTTCTGCGCATATATTTTTTTTCCTAATAAGTAGTTTTGTTTTTATGCACAGCCTCTTCGGCCTCCGAAAAATATGTGCAACGCCTTTTCGAGGTTATGAATTCAAATGCTGCTCATTATTTTTCCTCTCCAGCTTTTTTCTTGTTTTTCCAGCTAACGGAACACTAAGAGAGCGAGGGTTGAAGTTCATTGTACCTTTTCTCTTTTGCTTCTTAAACATTAGTGTAAAAATCAGTACTTATTATGTAAATACATTACACAATTATTGAAGGGAAGACTGATACTTTTCTGTGCTTGAGCAGTTAGGAGGTGAACTAGTATGCAGCGCAATATGTGGTTAATCTTCAGTATTACAAACTGTCGGCTAGTCAAACAGATTTGGTAAATACTTACCAATGTTTGCACGAACGCATATCTACTATAAATTACCAGGTGATTTAATAAGAAAAGAATATATATAAATTACCCATGGTTACGTGATAAAATATGTGCAAACATATATCATATATCTATTGGTTTATAACAAACATCATTTGTACATTTTATATGGACAATTGTTCCATTGGCGAGTTCTAGTAAATGCCGTTGGATCACAATTTTATTTTAAAAAGATTGAAGAAAGAATAACAAAATGTCCACTCTCCATCGTCCACAAAGCTGACAGTGGTCTTGGCAGGAATGTCCATTGGTTCGTCAATATGGAATGAAATTGAAGGATTATTCTTTCTGCTGCAACATGGAAGTTTGCCAATTGCAACAGGTAAGGTAAAAGAAAAATAACAGGCCCATCACCCACTTTGCTTTTGAACTCTCATCACAGCCTCATTAACCAAACATAAAGAGCCGACCCTGCTAAGTATCGGGCAACAGGAAAATCCGAAAGCTCCCTAAGCAACATCTTGATACCTTTTCCAACATCCTCATCAAGCTTAGTCAAATCCATAGCCATCTAGTAAAAATGTATTCGTCCAATATGGTAAGCAATTAATTAAGCACATGCGGTTCAGAAACCCTATGAAAGGGCACAAATTCCCGGTGAGACAGCACCATAACACAGTAATATCCCACAAACCGAATCAACTAGAGATCTAGTACACCATCATATTGGAACCCTAATAGAGATGGTATCACACCCGACTACAGTAATGAAAAATACCCTAGCCGCTATCACATAACCTCGCCAAAAAAGGCACCTCTATATGCCACTGGAAAGTTCTACAGTGATTTCTAACACAAGTGCCAATATGAAGATAACAAGAAAGGTGAGTTCAGTGTATCCAGCAAAGTGCAGGTGGAGTCAAAGGTTAGGTTTGATAAATTAGCATTCTCACTGTTGGCAACGTGCACATGTTCCATTAAAAAAGTAACCACTAGGAGACTAGGTCACCCAGCGCAACATAAACACACAACTTAGCTCCTGCAGAAGGTGCATGAACAGCATCCAGAGGATCCAAATGAACACATTAAGCAGACCATCAACACCAAAAAGCAGCATCAATTTGATAGGCTATCAGCTAACAGCAACAAAAGATCTACAGGGATCAGCTAGAATGTCATGCATATAAGCATGAACTCATGCGCTGTAACATAGTGCAACTATCATTAGCTTAATTATAGGAGCTACGCTATGTACTTGAAGAACATTTTTAACACCATAGAGCACATAAAAGATACTAGAACCAAGTATTAACAGATTGGGAAATTCATTATTTATTTTATTTACTTTGATAAGCATAAGATGAAAAAATCGTAGCAGCTCGATGTTTACGGTCAAACAATCACTACGCCTGAACTCATTGATTCAGTCCAATATTGATATCTCTACTCAACATAACAAAATCTTGACCTGCATTCAACTTCAATATACAAATGTGGTTTTTTCATCTTTAAGATGATCATAGCTAACACCTTCTCAGGGCAAAATATGAAGTTAAGGCAGAAAAAGGAAATGACTGTCAGGCCAAGGGCATAAACCTAGCGTGACTTCAGAAATTCAGGAGTTTCTTATCCTTACTGATCATGAGCATCCTGAACATTTGTATAGAAAACGATAATTTGTCACCAGCAACAAAACTACAACAGCAAAGCTAAAACAGCATCAACAGCTACTGCCTTTGCTTACCATTTAACCAACAAACAGTAGTATATCACCAGCAACAAATTATAAACAGCCAAGTTAAAACAGCATCGACAGCTGCTGCATCTTCTTGCCATTGAGCTAAGAAACAGTAGTTTGTGACCAGCAACAAAATTACAACCAACAGCAAATAAAACAGCATCAACAGCTACTGCATCATCTTGCTATTCAGCCACATTGACTTTTCACGGACCCAGCTATAGAAGGCCAATAATTTTCATCATAAGTAAATTACCACAAGGTATACTACTACAATATATGCAGTACACTTTGAATAAGAAAAGCAATAAGAAATCAAATAAAGCCAAACAGAAAATCCACAAAAGCAGTAATTATAAACCAACAATAGATATCTCAATATCAGAACACCAATCCATAATACCAGTATGCAGAGGTAACATCAAAGTTCTGGTATGGATCAAGTACAACAAAAAGAGTTAAACCTTATAAATAAGTCAGGCCAATCAGTTCTAGCAAGCAGAAAATAGATGAAAGGTCCTTCATTTGGGAATGTCCTCTTGATACGCAGCATTGACCAAAGCCAGATGACAATTGTGGCCTCCTCCTTTGCTACTTAATCCTACAAAAGCAAATGATGTTTTCTCATCACATTTATACTATAATAAAACAATGTACGACAGCCACAACTTACATCAGCATCAGAACATGGCAAGGGGCTGCGAGAACCAGCACGTCTACCACGCGGTGAGACACTCTTGGGAGTTGGAGACCGCTCCTTGCGATTACGACCATCTGGACTAGCATCCCTAGAAGGGGTTGTTCTGCGTGGAGAAGGGCTCCTCCGAGGACTGGGGCTACGACGAACAGGAGAGGCACTTAAATGTAAAATAACACGTCAGACAAAGCTTATGAGATTGCTTTCCCTGGGGAAGAGAGAGATAAGAAACAAAATATTTAATTATAAAAAATCTACCTTCCATGAGACCGACTTCGGCTGCGCCTCTCTTCATCATATTTACCCCTTCCACGAGCTTTGTGATAATCCGGGCTGCGGCTGCGGCTTCTGCTCCGCTGACGGTAATCTTTGTCTCTTCCACGGTACCGATCACGGTCATACCTCCCCCCACTTCTACTTCGGCTTCTCCTTTTAGAATCCTTGTCCCTATAATGATCTCGATGCCTAAGATAAATAAACAAATAAAAGAAGGTGAAGTTCAGATTGTGAAATACCGCCCCCTACAACCTCTTTTAGCTCAGAAAAATGTCAATCATTTAACTCAAGTACCACACAAAAGTGGGAAGCAAGATTATGTGAACACTTCCACCTTGTTTTGGAGAGGTCATAGGTGATAGCAGAAGAATATCAACAAATGGAGAACAAGAAAGAGGTAAGAGAGTATTCATTTTAACACCAGTATCCATTCTAAAACCCAATTATGTTTATCCACAAAAGCTCAAATTTTAACTATGCCTTGATGGGATCACCACATTCCACACCCATAATAGGTTTTGAAGTTATAGGTTGTTCTGAACACAATCCCAAGCAGATAACCGATATTAGTATCCAGCCAGGTAGTAGGTGATGATGCTGAACATATAAAGGAATCACCATCTAATCAAAATGAAACATGATTTCGCAATCCTACTCAGATATTTTGACTCACATATTTTGTAGTGTTTGCAGTGTAGATCGTAAAAAAAACATTAACGGCAGGAAGCAAGTATATACCACAACATTATTTATTATCATAAATATTAATGACAGGAAGAAAGATAACAACTTTACTGATTTCCATACTTCCCTCTCTTACCGAGATGGCTGGTACATACTACAAAGACGAATTGAAAGCATGAAGGCCAAAATAAAGTCATTATCAATTCAATCATTCAACTCAACAAGAGGAAAAAATCTTCCCCAAAAAAGGAAAGCTTAACAAAGCTGCCGATTTATTAAGGGAAAATTCCATGTACAACAGCTGATGAAGGAGGATAATTTTACCTAAAATTCAGAAAACAGTCACCAAATTTTTTTCAAGAAAAAGATCATTCAACTAGTTAGGTTTGTCAACTGAAAAGCTACGGAAGCATCACCATCTCCCTTCCATTCCCTACTCCAGATCATCCACATTTTATTAAGGGCGGAAAAGGACAGGGAATTTCACGAAAATCAATTGCATAGCAGTTTTCACATGTTTTGATTGCAAAGAATCATGAGACCCAAAATAGCATCTCTCAAGCAGGCAGTAGAATTTTCTACTAGTAAATCCTGCAGCCTGATTTTAAAGGATCGTTTTAAACCTCCACACTCTGGTTACCAAAAGAAAAATTCTGATAATTCTTTTGACATCAATCAGTTAAAAATCAAAATTTGTAAATCTGAGCAACGGAAATGTTTGTCGATAGTATAATGTTAAGAGAAATTGGCAAAAAAATCTAAATCTCTGAATGCCTTAAACTATGTTTAATTCCACGAAGAGGAGTGAGAGGAACTAGTATGTTCACTTCCATAAGGTTGGAGTATTTTGATATTCTACTCCTAGTTGATTAGTGCTTACAGAATAATCTATATCTATATTATATTAGTCATTTGATTATGTTCCTAATATTTAGTAATAATTGTCTAATTAATTTTCTAACATTTAGAACTTTGAATCAACTAAAATTTTAGTTATTAAATCTTTCCTTATTTGAACCAAGTAAAACTACTAATATGCAAAAATTTAAAATCGAGTAAAATTTTACTTACCTAAAGTCCTTTTTTTATGATCTATTATTTCGACATGAAAACACTTAAACAATAACAATTAATTAATAAAAAGGTATATCTTAGTACTTGAAAATTATTTCTGTCCAAGTTTTTGCACCAACAAATATACGTGTACCATTATATTTGGAATGTTCGTTTCTTATGATTTTGTCCTTTTGTATTCTTTTCTGCAATCTCTTTGTTGTTTGTGAATTTATTAATGTAAATTAAAAGTTCTTATCAAATGTGGCTCATTAATTTATTTCTTTTGTGTTTTAGTTCCTTAGTTATTGACGGCTTGTAGTGCATTACATATCAAGTTAGTTATCGTATAATATTAGTTTAACATTAGTCATTTTAGACTTTATCATTGTCAATTATACATTATACTTATTTTTCTATGAGTTATAGGGTTAACCTCTTCATTCTCAAAATTTCTAAAAGACCAAAAGTATCAAATTTTTAATTCATTTTATTTGGCAAGAATCTTTGAAGAGTTGACAAAAGTATAAAGGAAAAAATATTTAACAAAATTTAATTTTTCAAATTTCATGCTTAAACAAAGTGTGGTCATTTTGAATTTAATACAGATCAACGAAACAACAGTGATTTTCATAAGATATTTTAAAAAATATACTCTTTACATTCACATAAAATACAGGTTTATAACAATATAGAAGTTTGCATTGTTAAGTTGTTTTCTTATAGAAGTGCTTTAAAATATCCAAGTTAACAATGTGAATACAAGTTAACATATCGTTCTACTTTTTCCAGGCTCCCAAATACAGTTAAAATTACAATAAGGCATCCAAGGATGTTTTCATACATGATTTCATTCTTTATTGAGCTAGCTTGTATAATATCGATATTCATAAGTTTTAGGCGCTTAAACTTCTTCTCTTAATTTTTGTTTTATAAACTTAAAATACATTATTTAACAATAATATTTATATAATTTTTAAAAAGTTTATACTTATTAACATGGGAACACGTGCAAAGCGCGTACCCTAAGACTAGTGTGAAATAAATAGATAAACTCTTAATTTCAGTGCATTTTTGAAAGTGTTGGGATAAATAATTTTAAAAAAAGAGAGAGAACTAGGGAGGGCTATCAAACCCTTTACAGTTTTAACTTCTAGTAGTCTTATACTTACCAGATAAGGACAAAACTCTACTCTATTGTTTCCCCTACCACCACCAGCTCTCTTTTCACCTCCAACTAAAGACAGTGTTAACCTGTTTAGTATTCTTTGAGAACCTTTAAGATCGCTTCTCTTAATCATTGTTATTAAAAGCCATCACTTCATCATGATGGAGGGTTATCGCTTCAAGGAAGCCGCGTGCTTTAAGAGGTGTGCACTTCAAATAATGAAGCGCAAATTAATATAAAAGAAAACAACGATTTTTTGAATCTCAATTTGGAGGAGTTGGATATATTTTGGAAATATTATGTATTGGTGCTAAAATTAGTTATTCTAATTGTAATTAATTGTTATGATACTAAATTCATGTATGACATTTTTTCTTTTCCATAGATTGCGCGCTTCAAAGAAACATAAATAAATAAATTGCGTGCTTCATTTCAAAGAAGTTGTGCGCCTCACTTCTCGCTTTTCACTTCAAGTCACATGGACCTTGCTGCTTCTTTTCACTTTTCGCTAGTAAAAACATTGCTCTTGACGTAGAAAGAACACATGATCACAAATTCCCATGAAATTCTTATAGGAAATATCCCCAAAGTTTGATTATGAGTAATCAATAGAGCTCAATGATCAGGATCGCATTAACACAAACAATTATATTCCAATTGAAATCCAAATGTCCACGATAGGACTTTAAGTGGACACAATTAAATAATTAAGCTCTTACCTTGATCTAGGACTACGGCTTCTTGACCTTCCTCCTGTCCTATTTACAGGCTCCAAAATTCTACCTTTGTCACTGATAAGAAAAAGAATCCTAGTCTCTATTAGACATAGTTTTATTGCCACAAAACAAAAGGTTATTACAACTCAATTTATAGGGTAAGATGCACCTAAATATAGAAGAATAAAAACCACAACTTTAAACAAGGAAGCTCTGCAACTTACTGAATATTTGCATCAAATAAAACTTACATTCTCTCGGCATTTGGGCCGTACTTTGCAAATCGAACCATTATTTCTCGACCATCTACAACTCTTCCTGTGCCCAAATATTGGTGTGATCAAGAGCAACATAAGACTACACCCAAAACGTAATATCTACAAAAAGTTTGAAGGACTAAATAACTTAATTTACATATTAGTGATCACTTCACTTACCATCGAGCTTTTCCACTGCCTTTTGAGCCTCATCCTGATACTTGTAGCGCACAAATGCAAAACCTCTAGAATCTCCAGTCCTAAAGCACCAAATAAACATTGTACATGTCAAATAATAGAGACACCACTACATCTTTGTCTATCTCCATACCAAGATAACACCAAGACATCATCTGTAGGTCTCAGCTCATAAGTAATGTAAAACTATCAGAAGTAACACCTTGAAGAGGAGAAATCATTTCCTCGCTATTTCACTTCAATATTTATATGATGGTACCAACTACACGCTGAACTTATAATATTTTTTCTATGACGATAGTGTTCGAGCCAAGTTGCGCGCACCTCCGACTATCCAAAACGATACCTGCATCCTCCCACCTAACAGTACAGGTACCCGGTAAAGCTGTTCACCAAGGCGTAGGCGGATAGGAAGAAATAACAGTTTAAAATATTAATTTGACTTATGTATTATATTAATGGTAGTTAAATTAAAATTTCAGGATAATGTTTGAAAAGTTAGTTTGACAGAGAATATATCAATTATCAGATGAATTTGAATTTTCGAAAGTTCCAATGTAAATGAATTTGAGCTCATCAAAGTTGTAAGTAAAGTATAGGATGATATAATTAGTTTAATGATGTCTAACATTTAATTGAGACATACCATATAACCAAGAAGTAGGATGGAGAAAAGAATACCACGGTAATAAAGAAATAAATAAATAAATAAATAAATAAAGACAACAAACACATAACAAAGATACCGGTTTGCTCAATGACCCAAAGAAAATACATATACAAGCAAAGGTAAAATAGAAAAAGTAAGGACCTTCGGTCTCTAGGGATAAAGACATCGACAACTTTTCCATACTTATCGAAAAGAGGAAACAAGTCATCAGCAGTGGTACCTGTACAAGCAAACAATGATTGAGTAATATTAGATTCAACAACTTTGCAACACAAGAAAAAAAAAAATTGCTAATTGGTAAATAAAGGGAAGAAGGGGGTAATTACGGAAAGTAACGTTGAGAACGAGCAGAGAGAAGGTATCTTTGATGTCCGGAGGGCCTGTTCTTCCGAAGTGAGACATCGCCGTTAGCCGGAGTGAATGACTGATAATAAGGTAGAATGGTGTTAGGGCTTGGTATCGGGTTGGAGAAGATAATGTAGTCTGTTTGTACCAAATTGGCCTTGACTTGTTTGCTTAAATTCAGTTTATGCCTCATATTTGGAGAAAAGGACACGAATAGTCCCTTATGTTTTAGGATTGATATACATTAGTCTTAATACTATACCCACAAGCAGTTTCGGTCCCTTAACTTTACCAAAATAGAACAATTTTAGTCTCTGCTATATTTACAACACATGGAGATAGTTATTTTTCACGAAGTTTATCTATAAAAAGTATGTAAACCGTTTAAGTTGAAGAAACCATTGGGACGATTTTCTCAAGATTCATTTCTCTTAATTCACACCTTAAGGAAAATATAACTTCAAGATCTCAAAAACAGAAGTGTTACTTAATTCAAAGGCAAAAACATTAATTGATTCACTATTTCATTTAATGGACGATAAAAGGAAACATATGAATGGGTTCAATTATAATGAATAGAGCTTTTTTTTGAGACTAGTTATAGAGTACGTGCCACGTATAGCCTAGCGATTATTATAAAATTTAAATGTAATAATCTTTAAATATAATGTATAAATTAAAATTACTTATTTACCTTATAAATAAAAATCAAAGCTTATAGAAAGTGCAATTTTTAATTCTGGATGATTGTTATTATAATTAATATTGTGAAAGGCCTTTTGTTCCTCCTTTGTTTAACTTCCTTGGAGAAGGAAGGGAAGTTACCCGCTAAAATTCAAAGGATATTTTTTTCATAAAAGAAAAATATTGAAAATCCAATTCGCTTATACTCATAATGAAGACTCCTAAACCTATTAGAGTTCTAGGTGCACAATATTTAGTTTCCTACTTTGATTTCTCCAATTTAGGTGTCAACTTGAGATTTTTCTTTTTTTTTTGGTGTTAATTACTTTTTCAAACAAGAAAAAAATTAATAATTAAAATTTTACTTGAATTAAATTCCTAAATATTAGGAAAGTAAAATTAAATTATAATTTTGTCTAGTGTGAAATATTTTTTTGAAGGGTAAAAAAAGATGATAATATTTTATTAAGGGGTTTCATGCTTTTAATATAGTATTAGTCTTAGAATATGCGTTTTGCGCGTGTACCCATATTAATAAGTAAATAAGTTTAAAAATCACTTAGATATTATCATATAATTTGTTAGAGTTATAAATTAAAAATTTTAAAAAAAATTTATAAGTTCCTAAAAATGATGAATGTCGACTCTATTTAGCTAGCTCAATAAAGGAAATAATCATGTCATGCTATCGTCCGCAAATCCTTATTGTGATTTTGAGGACTTTTCTGGGAATATTTTATGAAAATTGTTGATATTTTATTGACTTAATGCTGAAAATAAATAACACAAAATATTATTATTGTTATTCTTCGAAGATTTGACAAATAAAATAAATTAAAAAATTTAATTTTTTGATCTTTTAGAGATTCGGGAATGAGAAGTTTAGCTTATAGCTCTTAAAATTTGATACGTGATAATCTAAAGTCTAAAAATGAGTAATGTTTAGTTAATATTTTATAATAAATAATTAGAAACTAAATATAGAGACCTATTATTTGCTGGAACAAATGCGAAAAAAGAAAAAAATAATTTATGACAACTCAAATAGAATACATCTTGTCATTTGTTATTTCATATTTATTGCTTCAAGTTTACATTTTACCAATTAGACTCTTAATACTATATTATAACTGGATTTGCTTTATTGGTTGATTAGTTTTAGTACTAATGTTCTTTCTATAAAAATAACTTTATGTACCCTAATTAAGAGTTTGTCAAATTGAAAATTTATTTTTCATGAATTTAGAAAATAATTGAATTGGATTCTTTTGCTAATTAGTTGTATAATTTAGAGACTTAATTACTTATTATCAATATTAACAAAAATAATACATTTTTTATTGATTCAAATTCTTAAAGGTCATCTCATGATATAAATATCTAACTATAGTTATAATTTTATCCACTATGAATTACATGTTCAAAAGGTTTAAAAAAACTAATATGATCATATTTCACTATTGAATCTTTGTGTTTGCAGAATAACTAGTGTTATTGACTCTTGCCAATTACCTTTATGATCTCTCTTTCTCCCTATCTCTTTATATCTTTTATATTTTTAAATATATAGTTGCTTGTTCTAATTGGTAAATGTAGTTTTCAAAAATCATGTAAAAAAAATATTATTTGGGTGAAAAGTAGCCCAAATTTGATATGCAGATGTATTATGGTTCATATATATAGTTCAAAGTTAATATGTAAAGAATTATAATTATATTACATTTTTAAATAAATAAATAAATTATATTAGATAATTAATATATTAAATAATTTTAAAATCCTATATTAAGATCTTTTACATAGTTCAAATAAGAAAATAGATAAAACTTTAAGTAATTTTGAAAAGGGGATAACTTTCTTAAGTATATTAACCATTATTTTTATAAAATTAGCACATTACAGTTTGTTATATTTTTTTCTAAGTAAATAAATAACTTATATTATATATTTAAAATAATAATTGATTTTTACTTCCTATTTAAAATTTCTTACATATTTCAAAGTAATGATTAGACAAACAAACTTTAATTGATTTGGAAAAAAGGATAACTTTTTAAAGTTTTTGCCATTATTCTACGTTTAAAATTTGCACCTTTTATACACCATACAAATTGGTTGGTATTATATTTTATCGTCCTACATATTTTTACAACTTCCACAAATACTAAACATGGAAAGATAATACTACTCATTTTAAAACCTAGATATTAGGACTTCTTACCTAGTCCAAATAAGGAAAAGTTTAATAACTAAAATTTTATTTGATTTAGAAGTCCTAAATATTAGGGAAATAATTAAAATTATAATTTTGTCCAATGTAAAATCTATTTTTAAAGTATATAAAAGGCGAACAACATTTCGCTAAAGGTTTTTGTGCTTTTAATATAGTATAAATAGATATGAACGAGGGAAATGGATTTGGAAATGTGTATCTCAATTGTTTCTTTAGTTTAAAAGATTCGTAAATTTCTAACAAGTAAAGCTGCTTCATATTGTATGGTTAAATTCGACAAACTATGTGGATTATACTTTTTATACGTAAAATCATGGAAGAACTATACATTGATTATTATTTAGTCCCTTTGGGAGTAGTATCTACCACTAACCATTCTAATTTTGAGGTCCGGGCCATTTCCAGGCATCTTAAGATTTACTGAAAATCGGCCAAATGACATGCCTGTCAAACTAGAAAACATGTCTTTGGAATACGAGAGTGGCGCTGGAATTGGAGGGGCACATTTCTGTGCATTAGTTTTGAAGGGAAAAAACGGCGTGCACTGTGCAGAACAAATTGCGGTTTTTGAGTACTACAAACTGTCGGCAGATCTTGATAAATTATCTAACTACTTGCAGGTGCTTACACCCAACCAGGTGCTATAATCATTAGATAAATATCAATTAACCAGAGACAGATAAGCGATAAATAGATGTGCAGATATATGCATTACTGGTTTTCTGTAAACACCAAATGTGAACTAAATATTTAGTAACAATTCTGTAAGGAGAATTGTTCAATTGCTTGTAAATGTCTATTATCATCCGATCACAATTTGTTTTAAAAGGACTGAAGAAAAGAATAATAAATGTCAACTCTCCATGGCGTGGAAAGCTGACAGAAGCCTTGGCAAGAATCTCCATTGGTTCGTCAATACAGAATGAAATTGAAGGATTATTCTTCGTAGAGCAACGTAAAACTTTTATCAACGGCAACAGGAAGGCAAATATATATGACATGGCCATCAACAACTTTGCTTTTGAACATATTACTGCCTTATTAGCCAAACAGAAAGAGCCAATCCTGCAAAGTATTCCCCGTAACAGGAAAAATCAAATGCTCCCAAAGCAGTATCATGTTACCTTCCCAAACTTGCTCATCAAGCTAGTCAAATCCATAGCCATCTAGCAAAGAGTACTTGTCCAATATGGTAAGCACATACCATTCCGAAGCCCTATGGAAGAGCACAAATTCCTAGGGAGAGAGTACCCTAACACAGTAATTTACCCCACTACATCAATCAACCAGAGTTCTAAAACACCACCATATTAGAACCCTAATTGACAAAGGGTATCACACTCGACTATTGTAATGAAATACCCTAGCCGCTATCCCATAACCTCACTTAAAAGGAGATCAAAAGCCCTAATTCCACCTCTAAATGCCATTGGTACATTCTACTGTGATTTCTATACACACTTGCCAATATGAAGATAATGAGATACATGCATCAAGCCACTAGCAGACGGAGTAAAAGAAGGTTAAGTTTTGATAAGATTAACATTCTCACAGGAAACCATCAGATCTCCAAATCGGCAATGTGCACATGTTCCACTAAAAAATAACCAATAAGAGACGCAGATGGTGTATATCTGAGGTGACTCAGCACAACATAAACACACAACTTAAGCTCCTGCAGAAGGAGCATGAACAACATGCAGAGGGTCCAACTGAACACATCAAGCAGACCATCAACACCAAAAAGCAGCATCAGTTCGATAGGCTATCAGCTAACAGCAACAAAAGATCTACAGAGATCAGCTAGAACTTCACGGGCATGAACTCATGCGCTGTAACATAGTGCAACTATCATTAGCTTAACTATAGGTGCTATGCTATGTACCTGAAGAACATTTAACACCATAAAGCAAATAAAGATACTAGAACCTAGTATTAACAGATTGCGCGATTCATTATTTATTTATTTTGATAAGGGTAAAAATGAGAAATCAAATCAGTGCAACGTTTAAGATCAAACAATCACTACATCTGAACTCATTGATTTGGTCACATTGAAATTTCTACTCGGTATAACAAAATATCGACCTGGAATCAACTTCAATAGCTACACTTGAACATGTGGATTTCTTTCATATAAAGAAAGATAAAAAAATGACTGGCAGGCCAAAGGCACAGAAAAACAAAACGACTGGCAGGCAAAAGGCATAAACCTAGTATGACTTCAGTTATTCAGGAGTTTTGATCCTTACCGATCATGAGCATCCTGAACATTTGTATAGAACCCGATAATTTGTCACCAGCAACAAAATTACAACAGCAAAGCTAAAACAGCATCAACAGCTGCTGCATATGCTTGCCACTCAACCAACAAATAGTAGTATGTCACCAGCAACAAATTATAATCAGCCAAGTTAAAACAGCATCTACAGCTGCAGCATCTCCTTGCCATTCAGCGAAGAAATGGTAGTTTGTGACCAGCAACAAAATTACAACCAACAGCAAATATAACAGCATCAACAGCTGCTGTATCATCTTGCAATTCAGCCACATTGATTTTTCAGGGACCCAACTATAGAAGGCCAATAATTTCCATCATCAAGGTATACTATCACAATATTCCATGCAAGTATACTATGAATAAGAAAAGAAATAAGAAATCAAATAAAGCCAAAAAGAAATTCCACCAAAGCAGTAATTATAAACCAACAGTAGATATCTTAATATCACAATACCAATCCATAATACCAGAATCAGAGGTAACATCAAACTTCTGATATGATCAAGTACAACAAAAAGGAGTTAAACCTTATAAATAAGTCGGGCCAATCAGTTCTAGCAAGCAGAAAATAGATGAAAGGATCCTTCATTTGGGAATGTACTCTTGATACGCAACAGCGACCTAAACCAGATTACATTCGTGGCCTTCTCCTTTGCTCCTTAATCCTACAAAAGCAAATAATGCTTTTTCATCACATTTATACCGTAATAAACCAATGTATGACAGCCACAACTCACATCAGCATCAGAATGCGGCAAGGGGCTGCGAGAACCACCACGTCTACCCCGCGGTGAGACACTCTTTGGAGTTGGAGACCGGTCTTTGTGATTACGTCCATCTGGACTAGCATCCCTAGAAGGGGTTGTTCTACGTGGAGAAGGGCTCCTCCGAGGACTGAGGCTACGGCGAGCAGGGGACACACTTGATGTAAAATGACACGTTAGACAACACTTCTGAAAATAGTTTTCCATGGGGGGAAGAGAGAGAAGAAGAAGAAGCAAAATAAGAATAGAAAAATTTCTACCTTCTATGAGACCGGCTTCGGCTGCGCCTCTCCTCATCATATTTACCTCTCTCGCGATCTTTGCGGTAATCTGGGCTGCGGCTTCTGCTCCGACGACGGTAATCCTTGTCTCTCCCACGGTACCTATCACGGTCATATCTGTCCCTACTTCTACTTCGGCTTCTCCTTTTAGAATCCTTGTCCCTATAATGATCACGATGCCTAAGATGAAAAATAAAAGAAGGTGAACTTCAGATTGTGGATACAACTCTTCAACAGCTCAAAGCAAAATGTAAATCATTTAACTCAAGTAGCACATTAAAGGGGAAGCAAGATTATTTGAACACTTCCACCTTATTTTGGAGAGAAAATGGGTGATAGCAGAAGAATATCAACGATGGGAAGACAAGGAAGAGTTAAGAAAGTATTCATTTTAACACCAGTAGCCATTCTAACACCCAAATATGTTCCACTTCCACAAAAGCTCGAATTAGTCATACCTTGATGGGATCACCACATTCCACACCATAATAGGTTTTGAAATTATAATATCCAGCCAGGTAGTAGGTCAGTCGTTTTGCAGGGTTTGCAGTCTAGATTGCTTAAATTAATTAAATGCAAATGTTTTCTACCATTTAATATTGAAAATAAAAAGATTAATCACAGAAAGCAAGTAAAATAACGACATTATTCATTATCATGAACATTAATGGCAGGAAGTAAGATAACAACGTTACTAATTTCCATATTTCCCCCTCTCAGCTTAACATATTGAGATGGTTGCTACATACTGCAAAGAGGAATTGAAAGCATGAAGGCCAAGTAAAGTCATTATCAACTCAATCAATAACAAAACTGCCAATTTATTAGGAAGGGCAAGTTCCATGTACAACAGCTGAGGGGGGAGAAAAATTTTACTTAGAATTCGGAAAACTGTCTCCGAAAAAAAAGAATTTTTAAAAGAATCCAACTAGTCAGGTTTGTCAACTGAAAAATCTATGGGAACGTAGGCTAAACCTAAATTGCTCGGACATGGCAATTTCGGTACCGTACCGGTGTCGACACGACACTGACACGGGTAAGGGTGTGGGATTTGTGTCGGATCCGGTCAAACTAGATCGGGTGCGTTGACCAAAAATTTGGGGAAATTGATTTCCCTAAGTAAAGATTTGAAGAGATGGGAAACGAAATACCTTCAATTTCGCTGCTATGTAGTAATTTATACTAGTTCTTTTGTCTCCTTTGAAGCTTTTTGTCTTGGTCAATCTTTGAGTTTCCATGCTGCAAGTTTCTGAAATCAAGAGCTCTGTGTTTTTTTTAGGGCAGAGAAGCTGTTGATGGGTGGACTACTGGACTGAGGCATATTGGGAAGGGCTCGAATGGGTGTGTTGTACTGGAAAAAACCAGAGACATGGAGAAGGTTTTGTTGGGGAAGATGATTAAGAAGGACTGAAGAAAGGCGCAGAGAAGAACGGCGCAGAGAAGAACGATTGAAGAAGAAGACCTAGGAACTAATTAGGAGAACTAGTTTGTTAATTGATACATATATTATAATATTTTTCCACGTTAGTTTATGAGATAAATATTACAAATATTATATTCAAAAGTTTTAAGTTTATAAAAATTAGAGTTTTAGTTGTACCAAAATAATTAGAGTTTTAATCAAAATAATAAACAATTATTTAATTGTAAACTAAATTTTCTTTTTTTATGCTTTAAAGGCACACATTTTTTTATGTGAGTAAACTTCATATATATTACAAACAAGTATTTACTCTAAATAAACAAATTCTATTAATTAACCTAATAATACTATTTATAAATATTTTTTCTCTATTAATTAGCATATTATTTTTTTGACAGAATATGATCGCGCGAAGCCTAGAAAAATTTATAAATTGTACATAATAAAATTGAACCCTTTGTTCTCCATTATATGCTATGTTGTGACACATATTGTAAGGGTAATTATAAATCACATGATTTGAGAATGAACTAAAATAATTTAGAAAAATGTCAAAGAAGAATAATCGCAAATTTTAGAAACCAAATCAAGAATTAGAGCATTTAAGAACACTTCATTTATATTAGTTAAAGTGAATATGAATTATTTGTATTCTTATAGTATATTTGATTAGGACCGCCAATTAATATCGAGCTATCGAAATACTTGAAATATAATTAATTATTAATGGTTAAGGTTATATAGCTTTCCGACAAATTACATTAATCGAATAGAGTAGAAAACTCTTCTTGTTAGATTGTTTGTTCTTCCTATAAAATCAAGTGGGTAAAAATCTCATTTAATAGTATAAGTTTTGATATAACGAATTGCACAAAGTTTAATCACATAAATTATATATTTGATTAGGGCTAAAATATAGATTTATCTAGTTATCTATTAATAAGGCATACAGCACTACGATGATATTATTCTTAAATAAATCACATTTATCACATTAATAAATGTCTATTTAATGTTAGTATATACGTTAGTCTATATGTGTTAGTGTATGCGTTAGTCTATAAATCACATTAGCATTAGTCTATTTAATAAATGTTTATTTAGTTGTTCCCCCACCGTTGGTTTTCCCCCCAAAAGTACAAAAGTGACCTATAAGGCTACTAATTCCTTTCAAAAGTATTTTCTCACCAAACAAAGTCCCTCAAAAGTCCAAACGCCTGTTGCCTTCATCTTGTTTACCATTCCAAACGCCTACTGCCTCCAAAGTCCATTCCATTTTGCTGCATCTTCATCTTCTTCTTTACCATTTTATTTAGCTCTTAAAAATGTCTTCTTCTACCTCCTTAACAGCAAATCAAAAGGGGAAAGGTTTGTTAAGGCCAATAAAAAGTGTAGGCTCCGACTTTGATGATAAACCTCTTTGGAACCATGTCAAAGTTCTTTCACTTACTCCAAATGGTGGTGGAAATAGAATATGGTCATGTAACTATTGTAACAAAAGAGTTACGGGATCATATTCTAAAGTCAAAGTCCATTTGTTAAAAATCTCTGGTCAAGGTGTTCAAATATGTAAAGAGATAAGCAAAGAAGTTTGTGAAGCTTTGAAGCAAGAACATGAAGAAGCTGAAAATAAAAAAGCATCTGTACAACTTGATGCGAGGAAAAAGTCGGATTACGTATCGCTTCCTGAAGGGTCGGATTTATCGCATTTTAAAAAAAGAAAAGGTTCAAACGTTGGAGCTCTAGAGAAGTCGTTCGGCATTGAGAATAGAAACATCGCCGACAAAATGGTAGCCCGCATGTTCTACGCTTCAGATTTATCTTTTAATTTTGCCAAGTCTCCTTATTTTAGAAAGTATTCAGAGTTTTTGGCAAAGACTTCTTTACCCGGTTATGTTCCGCCAACGTACAATAGGTTAAGAACTATCATTTTAGCTCAAGAAAAAGCTCATATTGATAGAAAATTGCAACCTATTAAGGATGCATGGAA
Organism: Nicotiana tabacum; assembly: GCF_000715075.1. Taxonomy (NCBI): domain Eukaryota; kingdom Viridiplantae; phylum Streptophyta; class Magnoliopsida; order Solanales; family Solanaceae; genus Nicotiana; species Nicotiana tabacum. The sequence goes on from NC_134091.1 coordinate 36,738,579, forward strand.
GAGAAAAGGATTGTCTATTTGTTCCGATGGATGGTCGGATATTAAGAGGCGACCATTGATAAACATAATGGCGGCTTCTAGTAGTGGTCCAATATTTTTAAAATCAATCAATTCAAGTGGCGTTGTGAAGGGTGGAGAATATATAGCTAATTTGTTCATTAAATCAATTGAGGAAGTTGGTGCAAGTAATGTTGTTCAAGTTATCACCGATAATGCAAGTAATATGAAGCTTGCCGGTTCTACGGTTGAGCAAACTTATCCACATATATTTCGGACACCATGTGTTGTTCATTGTTTGAACCTTGCACTAAAAAGCATGTGCCAACCTTCCGAAAAATCAACTCAATTTATAAAATGGATTTTAGATTTGATTGATGAAGTTAGTAGCTTGAAAAATTTTGTGTTGAATCATGATATGGCTCATGCTCTTTTTCAAAAAGCATCCAGCGTTGTCTTTATTGAAAGTTGCCGAAACGAGATTTGCATCTCATGTTGTCATGACTAGTCGTGTTCATCAAGTGAAAGCATCTTTGGAAAGAATGGTAATGGATGATGATTGGAGAAACTATAAGGGAGATAAAGTGATTTAAGCTAAAACGCGTGAAATTAAATCCCTTGTAATGAATGACGAATGGTGGGATAAGATTGAGTACTTTTTAAAGTTTACCGAACCAATTGTGTCTATGCTTAGAAGTGCCGATCTTGATGCTCCAAAGTTGCATCTTGTTTATGATATGTGGGATACAATGATCGAAAAAGTGAAAGCAATTATCTTTGAACAAGAGGGAAAGGATCTTATTGTCGGGCAATCAGACTTTTTTTATACAATTCAAGAAATTCTTGTTGTTAGGTGGAATAAGAGCAACACCCCTTTACATTGTATGGCACATTCTTAGGTACCAAAATACTACCATGAATCATGGCTTAAAGGGGAAGGCAATGGGGTTCGAAGGCTTGCTCCAAATGAGGATAGAGAGATCTCCTTAAATAGAGTTAAATGCTTTCAAAGATACTTTAAAGATTCAAATGATCTAAAACAAGCGTCTTTAGAGTATGGAGCATTCGCAAGTGGTAGTGGTTTCTTTAATGAGCCTCATGTGGTTGAGGCTATGATGTATGAGGAGCCTCTATCTTGGTGGGCTAACCATGGTGTAAACGCTCCACTTTTGCAAAGCTTGGCGTACAAATTGCTTTCACAACCGGCTTCTTCTTCTTGTTGCGAAAGGAATTGGAGCACCTATTCGTTGATCCATAGTATCAAAAGAAACAAGTTAGAGACTTTTAGAGCCGAAGATCTAGTTTTTGTGCACTACAATCTTCGCTTGCTTTCTCGTCAAAAAGAAACATATACAAGTGGCCCAAGAGCAAGTATTGGGATGTGGGTATGTCTATAGTTTATGTTTTCTTGAATTTATATTTCCTTTAGTATTTTTTTTATTTTTTAAATCATTTTTATTTTAATTGTGCTTTAGGTGGAGATCGTTTTGATGTTGATGAAGCCACCAATGATCTACTTGACTTATCAATCGATGAACCTCAACTAGAAGGAGTCATATTTGAAGAGGAGATTGAAGATGTGCAAGAAATTGATCTTGAAAATATTGAGGAAGAATGCTAAATGTTATTGTTCAATTGTTAAAACTTAGTAGTTATCCTCTCCTACTTTTTGTTAGTCTATATAGTTCAATGTTAATGTAACTTTATATGGGAATGCTCGAATGGTGATTGCAATTGTAGACTTGTAGTTTATTTTTGCCTTTTTGGTGTTCATACTTATTTTGATTGACTTAATGAGAATGGCTAACTCTTCATAATTTGTGACTTGTCAGAGAAATGCTAATTGTTAAATGATATTTACATCTTTTATTCTCTATGTTCTTGTCAAGGTCATGTTCTTCGACAAAAACAGTAAAAGCCTAAAAGGTATGTTTTCAGTTTTCTTTATCATTATATATCCAACTCTTTTACTTATGTAATTATATGATATTTATTATGTTTTAATATACTTTGTGTAACTTGTAGGAGAATATGAGAATGGAAGAAAATCAAGAAATCGCGCCTACAACTTGAGAATAAAAATCCACACTTTACAAGTTATAGGTAAGTATTCCATAAAATTTCTCATAATGTAGAGATATTTTTATTTTTGAATTATTTTTAGCCGGATCCCCGCACTCGTGTCGGTTCTAGGATTCGTATCCCCGAATCTAAAAATTTCCATCTCAAAGGATCCGACCTCTAGATCCGCACCCGTGTCGGACACCCGCACCCGTGTCAGAGCAACTTAGGGCTAAACATCACCATTTCCCTTCCATTTCCCTACTCCAGATCATCTACATTTCATTAAGGCTGGAAAGGACAGGGAATTTCAAGAAAACCAATTCAACAGCATTTTTCACATGTTTTGATTGCAAACGGTCATGAGACCCAAAATAGCATCTCTCAAGCAGGCAGTAGAATTTTCAACTAGTAAATCCTGCAGCATGATTCTAAAGGATCGTTCTAAACCTCAACATTCTAGTTACACGAAGAAAAATTCTGATAACTCTCTTGACGTCAAAATCAGTTGGAAACCAAAATTTGTAAATCTGAGCATATGAAATTTTTGCCAACAGTATAATGTTATGCAATTGGGAAAAATAAATCTAAATCTCTGAATGCCTTAAACTATATTTAATTCCACAAAGAGGAGGGTAGGCCCAAGAAAGAGGACCTTGATTGTTCATTTCTATATGGCTAGAGATATTTTATATTCTACCCCTAGTTGATTAGCACTCGCAGAAATTAAGTAAAAAAATAGATAAACCTTCCTTATTTCAGTCCAATTTTGAAAGAGTTGAAACAAAGAGAAAAAAAGACTGGATGGCTATCAAACCATCTACTATAACATCCACTAGTCTTATACTTATTTACCAGATAAGGGAAAACTCTACTCCTTTTGTCTCCCCTTCGCTCACCAGCTCTCTTCTCACCCCCAACAAAAGACAGTGTTAACCTGTTTAGTGTTCGTTGAGAACCTTTAAGATTTTTTCTCTTGACCATTGTTATTAAAAGTCATTGCTTCATCGCATTGACAAGCAAAGGGTTATCGCTTCAAGGAAGCCGTGTGCTCGAGAGAAGTGTGCGCTTCAAATAATGACGCGCAAAGTGATCTAAAAGAAAAGCAAGCATTTTATGAATCTCAACTTGGAGGAGTTGGATTAATTTTGGAAATATTGCATATTTGATGGTGAAATTAGTTATTTTAATTGTAATTTGATTTATTTTTTTCGAGAAAGGTAACAATGATTGTAATTTGATTTTTACTACACTAAATTCATATATGCCATTTTCTGCTTTTCCATAAACGTCGTGCATCAACGAAAAATAAATACATAAATTCTGTGCTTCACTTCTGGATTTTCGCTGCAAGTACCATGGACCTTGTCACTTCCTTTTCGCTTTTCGCTTTTAAAAACATTGCTCCTTAGGTAGAAAGAACACATGATCACAAACTCCAACGAAATTTCCTATAGGAAATATTCCCAACATTTGTATGACTAATCAACAGAGCTCAATGATTAGGATCACATTAACACAAACAATTATATTCCAATGGGAATCTCGATGTTCACAACAGGGCTTTAAGTGGAAGAACTAAGTAAATAAGCTCTTACCTTGATCTAGGACTGTGGCTTCTTGACCTTCCTCTTGTATTTTGTACAGGCTCCAAAATTCTACCTTTGTCACTGATCATAAAAACAATCCTAGCCTCCATTAGACATAGTTTTATTGTCACAAGCAAATGGTTATTACAGCCCAATTTATAGGATAAAAAATGCACCTAAATATACAAGAGTGAAAATCACAACTTTCAACAACGCAAGCTCACAACTTAATAAATATTTGCATCAAATAAAACTTACATTCTCTCAGCATTTGGGCCGTACTTTGCAAATTGAACCATTATTTCTCGACCATCTACAACTCTTCCTGTGGCCAAATAATAGTGTGATTAACAGCAATATAAGGCTACCACCCAAATTGTAATATTCAGAAAAATATTGGAGGACTAATAACTTAATTTAAATGTTAGAAATCACTTCATTTACCATCAAGCTTTTCCACTGCCTTTTGAGCCTCATCCTGATACTTGTAGCGTACAAATGCAAAACCCCTAGAATCTCCAGTCCTAAAGCACCAAACAAATAACAGAGTTTAAAATATTAATTTGACTTATGTATTATATTAATGGTAGTAAAATAGAATTTCAGGATAATGTTTGAAAAGTTCGTTTGACATAGAATATATATAATGAAAACCCTCAGGGGTTGGCCTGGTGGCAATTGACTTGAGCCTTGGGGTTTGCTCCCTTTCAAGGCCTCAAGTTCGAAACCCACTGGGTGCAAACAATTTCTGAGGGCCATCGGACTGGGTAAAACCTGAATTAACCGTGGTGCACTTGCGGGAAACTCCTTGCCGAGGGTGCACAATTGCGGGAAACTCCTTGCCGAGGGCCTGTGCACCCCCGGGATTAATCGGGCTCAAAGAGACTCGGACACCCGGTGCAAAATCAAAATATATAATGAATTTAAATTCTCAAGTGGCAAAGCAAATGAATTTGAACTCATCAAAGTTGCAAAAAAGTATAGGATGATATTATTAGTTTAATGATGTCAGACATTTTAGATCGTCCTAAAATAAAAGGTGGGTCATATTAATTGAGACTATTATGATATAACCAAATAGGATGGAAGCAAAACGGTGATAAAAAAAGACAACAACCCATAACAAAAGTTTACTCGGTGACCCAAAGAAAACAGTACATATTACAAGAAAAAGGTTAAATAGAAAAAGTAAGAACCTTCGGTCTCTAGGGATAAAGACATCGACGACTTTTCCATACTTATCGAATAAAGGAAACAAGTCATCAGCGGTGGTACCTGTACAAGCAAACAGTAACAGCAATTGAGGAAGAGTATCAAATTCAACAACTTTGCAACAAAAGAAAAATAAATTTGCTAATTGGTAAATATAGAGAAAGAGAAAGGGGTAATTACGGAAAGTAACGTTGAGAACGAGAAGAGAGAAGGTATCTTTGATGTCCGGAGGGCCTGTTCTGCCGAAGTGAGACATCGTCGTTCGCTGGAGTGATATGATAAAGTTGAATGGTTAGGGTTTGAGCTATAGGTTATGAATGCTGCAGAAGACAAATGGTGCCAAATTGACTTCAACTTATTTGCTAAACTTCAGTTTATGCCACCTATTTGGAGAAAATTACAAGAATAGTCCCTTTTGTTTTGAGATTGGTCTAAACTAGACCTTACCTATATAATAAGTGAAAGCCTTTGGTACGACCAAGGGTACTTTATAGTAAATAAAAGCTGCTTTATGGTTAATTGTGAGGTGTCTTTCAACCTTGAAAGACAAACACGTGTTGTCTTTGCTCTTCCATTTGTGGTTGGGCCTTTGATGACGATTCCAGAACCAAAGTATGGTTCTTTTGGACTCAAACAATCATAACATATAAAAAAAAGGCACCATAATATGTATAGTGTGGTTATTTATTACGTTATACCTTAACGGCACGTTTATCCGTTAAGGTATAGCGCGGTTAATAACCTCGCTTTATTTGAACTTAAATGGACGGGAAGGTATAGCGCACATATGTACCGCGCTATAGTATATCCGTTAAGGGATGCTGAGGATCTTTCACAGGCGCATGTTTGTTTGTATTACTATTATTTATATTTATTTTTATCTCATTGATTAGTCATCAATATCTAAAGCGTTTTTATTTTTTTTAAAAGACATCATCCTCGCCCGTCACGGAGGCCACTTTGTACGATACCGGCACGCCTGAGACGGATGATTATATTCAGGAGCCCGCCGAGACCATGGTAAGACCATTAAATTTTTTTAGCTAACACGTACATTAGTAATATATATTTCATATACTAAAACATTATCACCAACATCCATTTGGTTCCGTATACGCGTTATTTTTTGCACTTGTCGTTGACGCAAATACTCCTTGTTACACACCATTTTAAATGGTTTCGGCAGCCAATAATGCTCAGCACCCACTGGCTGCAACTGTCCACTGTAGGTGTTTAAGTATGCAGCAACTCTATATTCTTTATCAACGTACCTAGTTGTCGCGAAACCTGTATGTTGAAAGCACTTCAGGGCATGTGAGCACGGCATGTGATAGATGGACCATTTTTCACAGGAGCATAACCTTCTGGCTTCATTGGCGGTGTGTGTAGTATTCCCCCAGTTGTGATGAATAGCAGTGCGATCTTCAAAAATATTTTGCTCGTTGCAATACTGCAAAAATTTTAACGACCCGACCGGTCATTTTGAGCATTTACGCCCCTTTCAACTATTTGAAGTATTGAATAACTTCCTACGAGGTATTATGACTTGTGTGAATTATCGGTTTTGGTTTTAAGGTATTTCGGAGTTAGCTTGGAAGAATGAATTTCATGTTGGAAGCTTAAGTTGAAATAGTTGATAGGATGTTGACTTATGTGTAAACGACCCCGGAATAGATTTTTGATAATTTTAATAGCTCTGTATGGTAATTTTGGACATAGGAGCGTATCAGGAAAATTATTTGGAGGTCGGTAGAGGAATTAGGCTTGAAATGGCGAAAGTTGAATTTTTGGGAAGTTTAACCGGGGAGTTGATTTTTTGATATCGGAGTCGGAATTCAGTTCTGAAAATTTTCATAGATCTGTTATGTTATTTATGACTTGTGTACAAAATTTGAGATCAATCGGAATTGATTTGATACGTTTCGGCGCAAAATATAGAAGTTGAAAGATTTAAAAACTCATAACTCGATTCGATGCGCGATTCGTAATTTCTGCATTGTTTGGCATGGTTTGAAGCCTCAACTAAGTTCGTATTGTATTTTGGGATATGTTGGTATATTTGATTAAGGTCCCGAGGGCCGAGGGTGGATTTCGAAAGGTTAACGGAATGAATTTCAGACAAAAGGAGCTGCTGGAATTTTTCTGCTGCAGAAGCTGTTTTTGGACAGCAACTGGTGCAATCACAGAGCCAATTTTGAAAGCTTATATCTCAAAATCTATAAGGAATATGAATTGTTTCAAAACATGAAAGTTGTAGTCATTTGATTCTAGTTTCCAGAAAGTTAAACCATTCATCATTTGGACATAAGTACAGAAAGTTATGGTCGACTGAATGAAGGTTGGTAAAGTAGTTTTGCCAGAAATTTCTGATGCATGGAGCCGACTTTGGAAGCTTATGTCTCGAAATATATAAGAAATCTGAAAATTATAAAAACATAAAAGTTGTAACCCTTTGATTCTAATTTCCATAAAGTTAAACCATTCGTCATTTGGATAATTGTACAGAAAGTTATCGTCAACTGAATGAATACTGGTAGCAGCTTATATTTGTCCGAAAATCAGGCAAAGTCGCATTTCACACATGTGACTTGCATGGGCATAATGCTTAAAAATGGGATTTAGCCATTTAAACTCATTTTTTAGTTTTGAGCCTCGGATTTGGGTGATTCCAAAGGGATTTTTCACGACTTCAACTTGGGTAAGTGTCATAAATCCATGGTTATATTCATCATTTATTTCAGATTTAAATGGAAGAAATCAAGATTTTTGCAAAACTTTTCAAGAACGAAAATTTTAGATTTGAGGTCGAGTTGTTACCGGAATTTGATAAAATTGGTATGGGTGGACTCGTAATTGAATGAATTGTCGGTTTTTGTGAGTTTCGTTAGATTCCGAGACGTGTGCCCCACAAGCGATTTTTGAGTTAAATTTCGGATTTTTATGAAAATTTTGCATTTTCTTATGGAATTAATTCTAATAAATTTTATTGACTGAATCAAATTATTTCTGGCTAGATTCGAAGCGTTTGGAGGCCAATTCATTAGGCAAAGGCTTATCGGAATAAGAATTTCACGGTTTGAGGTAAGTAACAATTTTTAAATCTAGTCCTGAGGGTATGAAATCCTAGATTATTGTATTATGTGAGTATTTTGGAGGTGACACGCATGCTAGGTGATGGGCGTGTGGGCGTGCACCGTGGGAATTGGGACTTGGTCCATTCCGTGAAACTGGAAAGTTGAATAAGCTTATCGTTAACTATGTGCCCTTTCTGTGCTATAAAAATTTGACAGTGAAGCATGCTTAGGCTATGTGTTGGTGCTGTAAAGTCCACAGAGGTCTTGTACATATTGAATTATCTGCTAACTTGTTATTTTGTACTCAGTCACAGTTTACTTGTTTATTTTATCTCAGTCTCTATTGTTCATTATTGATGCATCATATTATTATTATTTGGGCTGAGTATCATGACTATTGAGAGCCCGAGAGACTAGAGAGATTTATGACTGAGTGAGGCCGAGGGCCTGATTGTGAGATATTATACTATAGCACGTGAGTTATCTGTGTGGATCCTTTTATTACACTATAGCACGTGAGTTGTCCGTGCGGATCCAGATATTTATACTATGGCACATGAGTTGTCCGTGCAGATTATAACGCTTGGGCTGTAGGAGCCCCTCCGGAGTATGTACACTCTAGTGAGCGCGAGTACCCATTGAGTGTGAGTGATGAGGGATGAGAGCCGAGTGGTTGAGCTGTTATGACGAGTTGAGTAACTGTTGCCTTTAGAGGCTGTACTTGCTTTTCATTTATTATTGCACTTAGTTGCTATCTGTCATTGTTGTAAAATTATCTGAATGATTTTATATCCAGATTACATGAACTTGAACTGTATAAACTAATTTGACTTAAACTGTTGGAATTGATAACATGTCTTCTCTCTACTGGAATTACTGAAAATGAACTGTAACTATGTAGCTCGTTACTATCTTCAGTTCCTTATTTACTATTGTTACTTGCTGAGTTGGATATACTCATACTACACCCTGCACTTCGTGTGCAAATCCAGGTATTTTCGGATATAGCGGGTGTTGATTCTTTTACACAGTTGATTTTCCAGAAATTCTGAGGTAGTTGTCGTGTTTCACAGACCTTGCCTCTCATTCCATATCTCCTTATTTACTATATTTGTCTTAGACTATTATGGACCGTATTTTCCAAACTTGTATTCATATTAGATGCTCATGTACTCAGTGACACCGGATTTTTGGAGTGTTTGTATTGGTATTTGCGAGATTTGTGGATTGTGTTTAAATATTATATTTTCAAACTTAAAAGAAATTGTGGTTTATTGAGATTGTCGACTTGCCTAGTATCGAGATAGACGCCATCACGACATGTTAGAATTTTGGGTCGTGACAAAAATGAATGCCACTGTGCTCGTTTCCTATATTTCTCAAATCTTTTCATTGGTATTGGCATAAATTCAACACCCATTTCCATCAACGACGATGCATCTCTCGATCTTTCAACAAACCTCTCCGCCATCTGCTTGAATGACATCCGCACCACGGCAGTGACAGACAATCCACGTGCAGACTTCAATAACCTGTTGAAAGACTTTGACACATTTGTAGTCAGAATTACCCATCTTCTACCCCCATTCACATGCAAAGTCTCCTTGTCATGCTCATGTCGCATCAACCAACTATAGGCTCTATGGTCTTCCTGCCTGATCAATTCCATTCACCTTGTGAATTTACACTCTTGGTGATCTATTGCAGCCATCCACATTAAATCATGCAAGTCCTTGTTCGGATAAGACCTCTGAAAGATGGCCTTCAAGTGCCTAACATAGTAACGGTGGTAGGCATACGGTTCCTGCCATGCACGCAAATTCTGTATAGAACTTAAAATATCGCTATACCGATCATATATTATACAAATACCTGAACGCTGTCTGACAACGTGCTCGTTCAAGTTGTTCAAAAATAATTTCCACGTCTCTTGACTTTTATTGGCACAAATAGCAAATTCTAGGGGAAATATACTTCCATTAGCATCTACTGCAACAACGATCAACAGCTTAATATCATATTTTCCATAAACATGAGTGACGTCTATGGATATTACCGGCCGACAATGCACAAAACCATCAATGGCTGGTTTAAATTCCCAGAACATATATCTGAATATATGTTATGGTATTCCCGAACTCCACGCAAGCTTCCATTCAACAACAGTCTTAGGTTTAAAGTATTGCAATGCGGCCATGTATCTGGGTAGAGAGACAAAGGACTTATCTCAGTTACCATAAACAATTTCAAACGCACGTTTGCGCCTGAAAAATGCCTTTCTTTTGGTAATAGTACATCCATATACCTGGTGGACAAATGTTATACACTCTTTGATCTTGTACCTTATGGACGCTTCAATGTGTGAAATCAAGACAAGAGAAATCAAGTCAACATTCAAGTTAAAATGATTCTCACTGAATGTGTCCATTTCACAATTGTGGGTGCCAATGTATTCATCCACAAACCACATATTTATTTTCAACTTCCTCGCACGCAGTATCCAATTACAACCTGTAAATCATCTACGACAAATCACCTTGTATACATCCGGAGATGACTCATGAACCACGATCTCACGACACTCTTTTATGCTGTACATTCGCACCGCCCTGCATAGGCGCGCTTTATCAGCAAAAAGCATGCCCTTTGACAGCGCCGTTGCTCTAGATTCATCCCACATTGCTGTCTGAATTTCGTCAAGATCCCTTGTGAGGGCAGCCACATCCGGCATACTTGGCAAATGATAAAGGTAGGGAATCTCCCTTGAATGAAACGACATGTGAGACTCGTACACTTTTGGTCTAACGGGAGGTGGAGCATGCTCTCTCGTCAAATCAGGTTCAACATTCTCGTTCTCATCATCATCACCCTCATCAGGTAAGGGTGTGTCATCTTCAGACTCATTGTTGTCATAATCACTATTCTCTTCCTAACTCTGCGCATCTTCCAGATCCCGATTAAATATGCCGTATTCGGGGAATTGAGTAAGGACATGATCTTCAAGTTGCTCGTTTTCACTGCACAACCAATAAAATAATGAGTTTCTCAAATTGATCCAAACTTTACATATAAACTTTATCACTTCACTTACAAATCATAATGTGTTTATATCCCATGATGCACATTATCCTATTGATGATGACTCCCGGATGGACCACCATAATCCAACACATCAAAACTAGGCATATTTCAACTGGCCGTTGGTTCATAACTTGTAAAATTCATATCTGGCCGGTACCCCATAGGAAATATATGAGTGTTAACACAAATTCAATACATAAAAATAAACATTGTAACGCAGAGGAAAATTGAAGTTTACCACTCGGCTTGTGGATTATGTAAACTTGGGGAGAAATTATTTTCTCGCTACTCATTCGCCCGTAGAGATAAGTTTAGATCAAGCCAAACTCTTTCACCCAGAACCTGTTCGGCTAAAACTGCTCAAAAATAACCACTAGATGATTGGGGGATATCCCTACTTTGCAGAACCTCATGATTACGAACATTTTCAGCCTTGACATACATTTCCAACATTTTTATCACAAGAAATTCTTGGTGTTCATCCGGAGTCCTCAAAAAATCTCTCAGAGTTTCACCGTCTTCGATGTTAAACTCAGCATAACAAGTAACCCCTTGCGGAGTAACAGAATATGGATATCTTCCGGTTACTTTAATATTCACCGAACGTTTGCTCACACTCATTTTTTTACATAACAACGATACCAATGTATCGTACTCCATTGTAAGTGGCAACTATAGCATACTGAGTTATTCTCCACCACAACCTCACCCCCCAATATAATGAAACCCTAATTCTTCTCTCTTCAGACATTATGACAAAATGCAAAATAATTTAATGAACAAATATTTAACGAACAAATATTTTGGAAGACTTGAAGGATCCTGAATGGATTTTTACAAAATCCTGAAACTCTTTAAATAAGGAAAAAATCAGTCTGGGGGGTATAATTATTTGATGTATATCGCCTTAAATATGCGCGCTATATCCCTATGAATTATTGGTGTGTCAGTTAAGTCCAGAAGAATTATTGGTGGGCCCAACTTTTATGTATAACGCAGTTATCGACTGTGCTATACTTTATGAATTATTGGTGTGTCAGTTAATTCAATACAAGAAATATTGGTGGGCCCAACTTTTATGTATAGCGTGGTTATTGACCGTGCTATACCTTAACGGATAAATATGTCATTTAAGGTATATCGCGGTGAATAACCATTCTATATATATTATGGTGCCTAGTCTTCTTTTTTTTTTACATATTATAGTTGCTTGAGTTCAAAAAAAATCACACTTTAGTTCCGGACTCTTTTGATTAGTAATAAGCAGAAAGTTCCATTCCCATCGTTCTTCTCCTCTGCTTTCTCGCTTGGGTTCCTTTTTGGCGAGTTCTTCTTCTCTTCTGATTTCATTTTACTTGATATTCTTTTTTGCACTTTTCTTGGTTTACTATACAGTTCCCATCGTCCTTCTCCTCTGCTCGCTTAGGTTCCTTTTTCTTCTTCTCTTCTGATTTCATTTTACTTGATATTCTTTTTTGCACTTTTCTTGGTTTACTATACAGTTCCCATCGTTCTTCTCCTCTACTCTCTCGCTTGGGTTCCTTTTTCTTCTTCTCTTCTGATTTCATTTTACTTGATATTCTTTTTTGCACTTTTCTTGGTTATTGAACTTAATAATTATGAATGGTTTGAACACAAAAGCGTGTGGGTACAAGAGTTTTTTGTGCCATGCCTCAGTAAAATTTTATAAAGTTTCATTCTTATGACATTCAGTTTGAGATGGACCTTCTACGAAGAAAATGAAAAATGCATAAGTACTAAGAAAATAGCTTTCTGTTTGTTTCTCGCTATGCAAGCCTTCGTGCATTCTTTTCGTTCAGCCGAATCGCAATCATATTTTTTGGCAAGAGAAATTGGGGTTGAACTGCAATTTTCTTCCAGTCCACCTTTGCTACAAATGGTTATTTGTAGATTCCGATTCCTTGGGTAAAATTCACTGTTCTCGACTTGTTTGATAAATTTCTTCAATGAATCCGGTTTTCTATTTGATTTCTTAAGCATCTTTCGGGGGTAAGAGAGAGAACCAAAAAACGAACATTGCATGCATAACAATACTCTAAACTCTAGAGACCCAAATATTTGACATTGTTAGCACCCAACTATTTCTATTTTTACCACAAACTACGGTAATTATTGTTGAGGTTTTATTTTTTAAGATGTAATATTCTTAAAATGAGGGTGAATGGGAAATTGAGGGAAAATGAAATTTTGAGTAAAATTTTAAGTTTCCCCCTCTTAACAATGAGACATTGTCCCATATTGGAAGTGAAAGACATTTTTGGTGGGTATATATATAATTGCTCTTCTTGTAGCTCTTAAAGAGTTAAGAAGAAAGCAAGCCTCGCGCCGTCGTCGTCGTCGCTCGCTCGGCTCGGCTTCGGCTACGGCTACGGCTTCGGCTTCGGATTCGGATTCGGATTCGGATTCGGATTCGGATTCGGATTCGGTCAAATGATCGATTGATTGATTAATTTTTTGGACCAAATTTATTTGTTAATAGTAAATATTAACGTAAGATTATCCGTATTTGTAAACGGATATTTTCCAATCCGTGTATTGATAATTTGGCAGCCGGATAATGGTCTTCCCACCATGAAGTGCTTGCTCCACAAACATGAAGTGCTTGCTCCACAAACATGTAATGCTTGCTCCACCATGAAGGGTGGACGTTTGGTCTTGCACTCCTTCTTGGCTGCTATATATATGAGCAGCAAATGTTTTTTAACTTCAAAAAAAAGCAACTGTAAGTGTGATTTGCTACCGAACTTTGTGTTCGCCGAAACACTGGGATTTGAAGTACCGCTACACCAGTGTGTTATTCGTTCTATCCTGGGAGGAAATAATCCATTACCTTGGGTACTAGGAGGGGATTAAATTCCTTAAGGAAACACTGTGAATTCAGTGGGCTCGAATTTATTATTATTGTTTCATTACGTTAACTTATATTTTGCAGAATTAATATTTACAAATACAGCAATATTGACCGGGAATAACAATCTTAAGGAATTTAATATTTATTTCTGTACTTGTGTTATTCTTATTATTCTGCAAACTAAAACCTTTGTGGTTTGTGTACTCCCATTTTGGAGAGTTAAGCCTTCGTGGCGTTTTGTTGGATATTAAAATCTACGTGATTTTTACTCCAGTTTGAAAACGTGTATTAAACGTTTGTTTGTGTCATTCTTTTACAGAAAAGATGATGACTGAAAACGAAAACCAAGCTGTTCCGATGGCGACTGCCAACGCAACGACAAGCCGAACACCGGCGTTGGCACCGGCAGAAAAACCCGGAAAATTTTCCGGGATTGATTTCAAACGCTGGCAGCAGAAGATGTTCTTCTACTTAACTACTTTATGTCTACAAAAGTTCATCAAGGAAGATGTTCCTGATCTGCCGGATAAAACTCCAGATAATGAACGCTTTCTCGTGATTGAAGCGTGGAAGCATTCTGATTTTTTATGCAAGAATTATATTCTTAGCGGACTGGATGATAATCTGTATAATGTATACAGTAGCATGGAGACATCCAAAGAATTGTGGAATGCGCTTGAAAAGAAATATAAGACTGAAGATGCCGGGATGAAGAAATTCGTTGCCGCAAAATTTCTGGACTACAAAATGATAGATAGCAAGTCTGTTATTACTCAAGTCCAGGAATTGCAAGTGATTATTCATGATCTACTTGCTGAAGGTCTTGTAATCAACGAAGCATTCCAAGTAGCAGCAATGATTGAGAAGTTGCCTCCGTTGTGGAAGGACTTCAAAAATTATTTGAAACACAAACGAAAGGAAATGTCCCTTGAAGATCTCATTGTTCGGTTGAGAATTGAAGAGGACAATAAAGCTGCTGAAAGGAGAGGCCGTGGAAATTCAACAATAATGGGAGCAAATATTGTTGAAGCTAACAAAAAGAGGAAGAAGGCTTCTGGTCCGAAATACAACCCAAGCAAGAAGCGGTTCAGTGGAAACTGCTACAACTGTGGGAAAACCGGACACAAATCTACGGAGTGTCGTGCTCCGAAGAAAGACAAGAAAAGGGGTCAAGCAAACATGGTAGTAAACCATGATGATGTTGATAACTTGTGTGCCATGCTCTCTGAATGTAACTTGGTGGGAAATCCTAAACTGTGGTGGTTTGATTCAGGAGCCACTCGCCATGTTTGTGCAGTTAGAGAGGCTTTTGCTACCTATGCTCTTGCTGAACCCGGAGAGACAGTTTATATGGGAAATGCTTCAACAGCAAAAGTTGAAGGATATGGGAAGGTATTTCTAAAAATGACTTCTGGCAAGGTCATGACTTTGAACAATGTCCTTCATGTTCCCGAAATGAGAAAGAATTTAGTCTCTACTGGACTTCTTGTTAAGCACGGTTTTAAGTGCGTTTTTGTATCCAACAAGGTTGTAATTAGTAAGAATGGAACATTTGTGGGAAAAGGTTACCTCACCGAGGGCCTTTTTAATCTAAATGTAATGGTTGTTGAAAATAATAATAATATTTCAGCTTCTTCTTACTTACTTGAGTCAAATGATTTATGGCATGTACGTTTGGGTCATGTCAATTATAAAACCTTGCGGAAAATGATTAACTTGGAAGTACTGCCCAAGTTTGAATGCGAAAAATCAAAATGTCAAATATGTGTGGAATCTAAGTATGTTAAACATCCTTATAAGTCAGTTGAAAGGAATTCAAATCCTTTAGACTTAATTCACACAGATATTTGTGACATGAAGTCAATACCAACTCGCGGTGGAAAGAAGTATTTCATAACTTTTATTGACGATGGTACTCGATATTGCTATGTTTACTTACTGAATAGTAAAGATGAAGCAATAGACGCATTCAGGCAATACAAAAATGAAGTTGAAACGCAACTTAACAAGAAAGTAAAACTGATAAGAAGTGATAGGGGTGGTGAATATGAATCTCCTTTTGAAGAAATATGTTTAGAATATGGAATTATTCATCAAACAACAGCCCCTTACACGCCCCAATCTAATGGGATTGCGGAAAGAAAGAATCGCACATTAAAGGAGATGATGAATGCGTTGTTGATAAGTTCTGGTTTGCCACAGAACTTGTGGGGGAAGCCATTCTTACGGCTAATCGAATATTAAATCGAGTGCCCCATAGCAAATCACAATCCATTCCTTATGAACAATGGAAAGGAAGGAAGCCCAACTTGAATTATTTTAAAGTGTGGGGGTGTTTGGCAAAAGTGCAAGTTCCTAAACCCAAAAGGGTAAAGATAGGACCGAAAACCGTTGATTGTATTTTCATAGGATATGCGACAAATAGTAAAGCATATCGATTTCTGGTTCATAAATCAGAAAATCCCGACATTCATAATAATACGGTTATAGAATCAGATAATGCTGAGTTTTTTGAAAATATATATCCGTATAAAAAGGAATGTGAATCGTTTGGTGAAGGATCTAAACGACCTCGGGAAGAAACAAAAGAAAGTACATGTAATCAGGAGAATCCAAGACGTAGTAAACGTCAAAGAACGTCTACTTCATTTGGACCAGATTTTGTGACTTTCTTATTGGAGAATGAGCCTCAAACATTTAAAGAAGCTATGACTTCTTCGGAATCATTGTTTTGGAAAGAGGCAGTCAATAGTGAAATAGAATCCATATTGAACAACCATACATGGGAATTGGTTGATCTTCCTCCTGGAAATAAACCTTTGGGTTCTAAATGGATTTTTAAGAGAAAAATCAAAGATGATGGCACTATTGATAAATTCAAGGCAAGGCTCGTAGTCAAAGGGTATAGACAACGAGAAGGTCTAGACTACTTTGATACATACTCTCTAGTTACAAGAATTACGTCCATACGGATGTTAGTAGCATTAGCTGCAGTGTATGGTCTTGAAATTCATCAAATGGATGTTAAGACGGCCTTCTTAAATGGAGAGTTGGAGGAAGAAATTTACATGGAATAACCTGAAGGGTTTGTGGTTCCAGGTAAAGAAAAGAAGGTATGTAGACTTGTTAAGTCTCTTTACGGACTAAAACAAGCACCCAAACAATGGCATGCGAAATTTGACCAAACAATGTTGTCAAATGGTTTTAAGATAAATGAATGTGATAAATGCGTGTACATTAAAAATGTTCCAAATCACATAGTCATTGTTTGCCTATATGTGGATGATATGTTGATAATGAGTAATGACATTGCCAACATAAATGCTACTAAGCGTATGCTCAATAGCAAGTTTGATATGAAAGACTTGGGAGTTGCTGATTTAATTCTGGGAATTAAGATCAATAAGACTCCTCAAGGTCTGGCATTGTCACAATCTCATTATATTAAGACAGTACTTGAAAAATTCAAGCACTTGGGCTTTAAAATTGCAAAGACTCCAATTGACGTGAATCTTGCATTAGCAAAGAACAAAGGCCAAAGCATATCACAATTGGATTATGCTCGTGTATTGGGATGCTTAATGTATATCATGAATTGTACACGACCAGACATAGCTTGTGCTATAAGTAAACTGAGTCGATATACGAGCAATCCAGGCCAATCTCATTGGATGGCAATGAAACGAGTTTTGGGATATTTAGAACATACCCAGAACTTTGAATTGCACTACAGTAATTTCCCTGCGGTGATTGAGGGATACTGTGATGCAAATTGGATCACCGGTTCAACTGATTCTAAGTCCACGAGTGGATATGTATTCACTATTGGTGGAGGAGCGGTATCTTGGATGTCGTCCAAACAAACATGTATTGCCCGCTCTACAATGGAGGCTGAATTCATAGCCTTAGATAAAGCCGGTGAAGAAACTGAATGGCTCCGGAATTTCTTGGAAGACATTCTATTTTGGCCCAAACCGTTGGCACCAATATGCATACATTGTGATAGTCAAGCGGCAATTGGAAGGGCTGGGAGCGTCATGTATAACGGTAAATCTCGTCATATACGACGAAGACATAAAACCGTTAGGCAATTACTCTCTAGAGGAATTATCACAATTGACTATGTAAAGTCAAGTGATAATGTGTCGGATCCACTTACAAAAGGCCTAACTAGAGAGGTAGTTGAGAAATCATCAAGGGGAATGGGGCTATGGCCGAGAACAAGTCATTGTGGCGGTAACTCTACCTAGAAGACTGGAGATCCCAAGATCTAGGTTCAAAGAGATCAAACAAAGTCATTAATGACGGTTCAACATTGTCAAATAAAATTTTAGTCTATTCTCGTGATGAGACAATGTTCAGTACCAAGGATAAAGCATTAAGGCTTTTTAATGATTTCTAAATTTGATACGGGGTATATCAAATAGTGTATCTACAGGATGACACGTTTAGGAATCACCTATTTAAGTGTGAAGTGTGAGCCGCTTCAAGGAGAACTTTGTAAGGCCAGTTCTCTACGCACTTATGAAACCAGGCGGTGTTCATGGCTGAAACGAACACAACAATGAGAACCAAAGACAGTTAAGGGTTGATTGTGTGACTTATGGTTGTCTAGGTATACACCAAAGATCGACGGTTCAAAGATATCAAATCTACCGATTGACCGAGTATATCCGACATAAGTTTACTACGGAAAGTTCAAAGGGAAACCTACTTATCCAGATGCAATTAATCCTTGCTTGTAAATCACACAGTTTTTTCATGCATACTTCCGTGATATAGCCATTCCCCATTCATGTGGGGGATTGTTGAGGTTTTATTTTTTAAGATGTAATATTCTTAAAATGAGGGTGAATGGGAAATGGAGGGAAAATGAAATTTTGAGTAAAATTTTAAGTTTCCCCTCTTAACAATGAGACATTGTCTCATATTGGAAGTGGAAGACATTTTTGGTGGGTATATATATAATTGCTCTTCTTGTAGCTCTTAAAGAGTTAAGAAGAAAGCAAGCCTCGCGCCGTCGTCGTCGTCGCTCGCTCGGCTCGGCTTCGGCTATGGCTACGGCTTCGGCTTCGGCTTCGGCTTCGGATTTGGATTTGGATTTGGATTTGGTCAAATGATCGATTGATTGATTAATTTTTTGGACCAAATTTATTTGTTAATAGTAAATATTAACGTAAGATTATCCGTATTTGTAAACGGATATTTTCCAATCCGTGTATTGATAATTTGGCAGCCGGATAATGGTCTTCCCACCATGAAGTGCTTGCTCCACAAACATGAAGTGCTTGCTCCACAAACATGTAATGCTTGCTCCACCATGAAGGGTGGACGTTTGGTCTTGCACTCCTTCTTGGCTGCTATATATATGAGCAGCAAATGTTGAAGAAATACTCAACTCAACATACAATTCGCTCAACAAATTGGCTATACATTGCACTCCTTCCTCTCAGAACTTCCATACGTTTTTCTGAGTATATACTCCTTCGTTCTGCATTGTTTTTTAACTTCAAAAAAAAGCAACTGTAAGTGTGATTTGCTACCGAACTTTGTGTTCGCCGAAACACTGGGATTTGAAGTACCGCTACACCAGTGTGTTATTCGTTCTATCCTGGGAGGAAATAATCCATTACCTTGGGTACTAGGAGGGGATTAAATTCCTTAAGGAAACACTGTGAATTCAGTGGGCTCGAATTTATTATTATTGTTTCATTACATTAACTTATATTTTGCAGAATTAATATTTACAAATACAGCAATATTGACCGGGAATAACAATCTTAAGGAATTTAATATTTATTTCTGTACTTGTGTTATTCTTATTATTCTGCAAACTAAAACCTTTGTGGTTTGTGTACTCCCGTTTTGGAGAGTTAAGCCTTCGTGGCGTTTTGTTGGATATTAAAATCTACGTGATTTTTACTCCAGTTTGAAAACGTGTATTAAACGTTTGTTTGTGTCATTCTTTTACATAAAAGATGATGACTGAAAACGAAAACCAAGCTGTTCCGATGGCGACTGCCAACGCAACGACAAGCCGAACACCGGCGTTGGCACCGGCAGAAAAACCCGGAAAATTTTTCGGGATTGATTTCAAACGCTGGCAGCAGAAGATGTTCTTCTACTTAACTACTTTATGTCTACAGAAGTTCATCAAGGAAGATGTTCCTGATCTGCCGGATAAAACTCCAGATAATGAACGCTTTCTCGTGATTGAAGCGTGGAAGCATTCTGATTTTTTATGCAAGAATTATATTCTTAGCGGACTGGATGATAATCTGTATAATGTATACAGTAGCATGGAGACATCCAAAGAATTGTGGAATGCGCTTGAAAAGAAATATAAGACTGAAGATGCCGGGATGAAGAAATTCGTTGCCGCAAAATTTCTGGACTACAAAATGATAGATAGCAAGTCTGTTATTACTCAAGTCCAGGAATTGCAAGTGATTATTCATGATCTACTTGCTGAAGTTCTTGTAATCAACGAAGCATTCCAAGTAGCAGCAATGATTGAGAAGTTGCCTCCGTTGTGGAAGGACTTCAAAAATTATTTGAAACACAAACGAAAGGAAATGTCCCTTGAAGATCTCATTGTTCGGTTGAGAATTGAAGAGGACAATAAAGCTGCTGAAAGGAGAGGCCGTGGAAATTCAACAATAATGGGAGCAAATATTGTTGAAGCTAACAAAAAGAGGAAGAAGGCTTCTGGTCCGAAATACAACCCAAGCAAGAAGCGGTTCAGTGGAAACTGCTACAACTGTGGGAAAACCGGACACAAATCTACGGAGTGTCGTGCTCCGAAGAAAGACAAGAAAAGGGGTCAAGCAAACATGGTAGTAAACCATGATGATGTTGATAACTTGTGTGCCATGCTCTCTGAATGTAACTTGGTGGGAAATCCTAAACTGTGGTGGTTTGATTCAGGAGCCACTCGCCATGTTTGTGCAGTTAGAGAGGCTTTTGCTACCTATGCTCTTGCTGAACCCGGAGAGACAGTTTATATGGGAAATGCTTCAACAGCAAAAGTTGAAGGATATGGGAAGGTATTTCTAAAAATGACTTCTGGCAAGGTCATGACTTTGAACAATGTCCTTCATGTTCCCGAAATGAGAAAGAATTTAGTCTCTACTGGACTTCTTGTTAAGCACGGTTTTAAGTGCGTTTTTGTATCCAACAAGGTTGTAATTAGTAAGAATGGAACATTTGTGGGAAAAGGTTACCTCACCGAGGGCCTTTTCAATCTAAATGTAATGGTTGTTGAAAATAATAATAATATTTCAGCTTCTTCTTACTTACTTGAGTCAAATGATTTATGGCATGTACGTTTGGGTCATGTCAATTATAAAACCTTGCGGAAAATGATTAACTTGGAAGTACTGCCCAAGTTTGAATGCGAAAAATCAAAATGTCAAATATGTGTGGAATCTAAGTATGTTAAACATCCTTATAAGTCAGTTGAAAGGAATTCAAATCCTTTAGACTTAATTCACACAGATATTTGTGACATGAAGTCAATACCATCTCGCGGTGGAAAGAAGTATTTCATAACTTTTATTGACGATGGTACTCGATATTGCTATGTTTACTTACTGAATAGTAAAGATAAAGCAATAGACGCATTCAGAGCAATACAAAAATGAAGTTGAAACGCAACTTAACAAGAAAGTAAAAATGATAAGAAGTGATAGGGGTGGTGAATATGAATCTCCTTTTGAAGAAATATGTTTAGAATATGGAATTATTCATCAAACAACAGCCCCTTACACGCCCCAATCTAATGGGATTGCGGAAAGAAAGAATCGCACATTAAAGGAGATGATGAATGCGTTGTTGATAAGTTCTGGTTTGCCACAGAACTTGTGGGGGAAGCCATTCTTACGGCTAATCGAATATTAAATCGAGTGCCCCATAGCAAATCACAATCCATTCCTTATGAACAATGGAAAGGAAGGAAGCCCAACTTGAATTATTTTAAAGTGTGGGGGTGTTTGGCAAAAGTGCAAGTTCCTAAACCCAAAAGGGTAAAGATAGGACCGAAAACCGTTGATTGTGTTTTCATAGGATATGCGACAAATAGTAAAGCATATCGATTTCTGGTTCATAAATCAGAAAATCCCGACATTCATAATAATACGGTTATAGAATCAGATAATGCTGAGTTTTTTGAAAATATATATCCGTATAAAAAGGAATGTGAATCGTTTGGTGAAGGATCTAAACGACCTCGGGAAGAAACAAAAGAAAGTACATGTAATCAGGAGAATCCAAGACGTAGTAAACGTCAAAGAACGTCTACTTCATTTGGACCAGATTTTGTGACTTTCTTATTGGAGAATGAGCCTCAAACATTTAAAGAAGCTATGACTTCTTCGGAATCATTGTTTTGGAAAGAGGCAGTCAATAGTGAAATAGAATCCATATTGAACAACCATACATGGGAATTGGTTGATCTTCCTCCTGGAAATAAACCTTTAGGTTCTAAATGGATTTTTAAGAGAAAAATCAAAGATGATGGCACTATTGATAAATTCAAGGCAAGGCTCGTAGTCAAAGGGTATAGACAACGAGAAGGTCTAGACTACTTTGATACATACTCTCCAGTTACAAGAATTACGTCCATACGGATGTTAGTAGCATTAGCTGCAGTGTATGGTCTTGAAATTCATCAAATGGATGTTAAGACGGCCTTCTTAAATGGAGAGTTGGAGGAAGAAATTTACATGGAACAACCTGAAGGGTTTGTGGTTCCAGGTAAAGAAAAGAAGGTATGTAGACTTGTTAAGTCTCTTTACGGACTAAAACAAGCACCCAAACAATGGCATGCGAAATTTGACCAAACAATGTTGTCAAATGGTTTTAAGATAAATGAATGTGATAAATGCGTGTACATTAAAAATGTTCCAAATCACATAGTCATTGTTTGCCTATATGTGGATGATATGTTGATAATGAGTAATGACATTGCCAACATAAATGCTACTAAGCGTATGCTCAATAGCAAGTTTGATATGAAAGACTTGGGAGTTGCTGATTTAATTCTGGGAATTAAGATCAATAAGACTCCTCAAGGTCTGGCATTGTCACAATCTCATTATATTAAGACAGTACTTGAAAAATTCAAGCACTTGGGCTTTAAAATTGCAAAGACTCCAATTGACGTGAATCTTGCATTAGCAAAGAACAAAGGCCAAAGCATATCACAATTGGATTATGCTCGTGTATTGGGATGCTTAATGTATATCATGAATTGTACACGACCAGACATAGCTTGTGCTATAAGTAAACTGAGTCGATATACGAGCAATCCAGGCCAATCTCATTGGATGGCAATGAAACGAGTTTTGGGATATTTAGAACATACCCAGAACTTTGAATTGCACTACAGTAATTTCCCTGCGGTGATTGAGGGATACTGTGATGCAAATTGGATCACCGGTTCAACTGATTCTAAGTCCACGAGTGGATATGTATTCATTATTGGTGGAGGAGCGGTATCTTGGAAGTCGTCCAAACAAACATGTATTGCCCGCTCTACAATGGAGGCTGAATTCATAGCCTTAGATAAAGCCGGTGAAGAAGCTGAATGGCTCCGGAATTTCTTGGAAGACATTCTATTTTGGCCCAAACCGTTGGCACCAATATGCATACATTGTGATAGTCAAGCGGCAATTGGAAGGGCTGGGAGCGTCATGTATAACGGTAAATCTCGTCATATACGACGAAGACATAAAACCGTTAGGCAATTACTCTCTAGAGGAATTATCACAATTGACTATGTAAAGTCAAGTGATAATGTGTCGGATCCACTTACAAAAGGCCTAACTAGAGAGGTAGTTGAGAAATCATCAAGGGGAATGGGGCTATGGCCGAGAACAAGTCATTGTGGCGGTAACTCTACCTAGAAGACTGGAGATCCCAAGATCTAGGTTCAAAGAGATCAAACAAAGTCATTAATGACGGTTCAACATTGTCAAATAAAATTTTAGTCCATTCTCGTGATGAGACAATGTTCAGTACCAAGGATAAAGCATTAAGGCTTTTTAATGATTTCTAAATTTGATACGGGGTATATCAAATAGTGTATCTACAGGATGACACGTTTAGGAATCACCTATTTAAGTGTGAAGTGTGAGCCGCTTCAAGGAGAACTTTGTAAGGCCAGTTCTCTACGCACTTATGAAACCAGGCGGTGTTTATGGCTGAAACGAACACAACAATGAGAACCAAAGACGGTTAAGGGTTGATTGTGTGACTTATGGTTGTCTAGGTATACACCAAAGATCGACGGTTCAAAGATATCAAATCTACCGATTGACCGAGTATATCCGACATAAGTTTACTACGGAAAGTTCAAAGGGAAACCTACTTATCCAGATGCAATTAATCCTTGCTTGTAAATCACACAGTTTTTTCATGCATACTTCCGTGATATAGCCATTCCCCATTCATGTGGGGGATTGTTGAGGTTTTATTTTTTAAGATGTAATATTCTTAAAATGAGGGTGAATGGGAAATGGAGGGAAAATGAAATTTTGAGTAAAATTTTAAGTTTCCCCTCTTAACAATGAGACATTGTCCCATATTGGAAGTGGAAGACATTTTTGGTGGGTATATATATAATTGCTCTTCTTGTAGCTCTTAAAGAGTTAAGAAGAAAGCAAGCCTCGCGCCGTCGTCGTCGTCGCTCGCTCGGCTCGGCTTCGGCTTCGGCTTCGGCTTCGGATTTGGATTTGGATTTGGATTTGGATTTGGTCAAATGATCGATTGATTGATTAATTTTTTGGACCAAATTTATTTGTTAATAGTAAATATTAACGTAAGATTATCCGTATTTGTAAACGGATATTTTCCAATCCGTGTATTGATAATTTGGCAGCCGGATAATGGTCTTCCCACCATGAAGTGCTTGCTCCACAAACATGAAGTGCTTGCTCCACAAACATGAAGTGCTTGCTCCACAAACATGTAATGCTTGCTCCACCATGAAGGGTGGACGTTTGGTCTTGCACTCCTTCTTGGCTGCTATATATATGAGCAGCAAATGTTGAAGAAATACTCAACTCAACATACAATTCGCTCAACAAATTGGCTATACATTGCACTCCTTCCTCTCAGAACTTCCATACGTTTTTCTGAGTATATACTCCTTCGTTCTGCATTGTTTTTAACTTCAAAAAAAGCAACTGTAAGTGTGATTTGCTACCGAACTTTGTGTTCGCCGAAACACTGGGATTTGAAGTACCGCTACACCAGTGTGTTATTCGTTCTATCCTGGGAGGAAATAATCCATTACCTTGGGTACTAGGAGGGGATTAAATTCCTTAAGGAAACACTGTGAATTCAGTGGGCTCGAATTTATTATTATTGTTTCATTACATTAACTTATATTTTGCAGAATTAATATTTACAAATACAGCAATATTGACCGGGAATAACAATCTTAAGGAATTTAATATTTATTTCTGTACTTGTGTTATTCTTATTATTCTGCAAACTAAAACCTTTGTGGTTTGTGTACTCCCGTTTTGGAGAGTTAAGCCTTCGTGGCGTTTTGTTGGATATTAAAATCTACGTGATTTTTACTCCAGTTTGAAAACGTGTATTAAACGTTTGTTTGTGTCATTCTTTTACAGAAAAGATGATGACTGAAAACGAAAACCAAGCTGTTCCGATGGCGACTGCCAACGCAACGACAAGCCGAACACCGGCGTTGGCACCGGCAGAAAAACCCGGAAAATTTTCCGGGATTGATTTCAAACGCTGGCAGCAGAAGATGTTCTTCTACTTAACTACTTTATGTCTACAGAAGTTCATCAAGGAAGATGTTCCTGATCTGCCGGATAAAACTCCAGATAATGAACGCTTTCTCGTGATTGAAGCGTGGAAGCATTCTGATTTTTTATGCAAGAATTATATTCTTAGCGGACTGGATGATAATCTGTATAATGTATACAGTAGCATGGAGACATCCAAAGAATTGTGGAATGCGCTTGAAAAGAAATATAAGACTGAAGATGCCGGGATGAAGAAATTCGTTGCCGCAAAATTTCTGGACTACAAAATGATAGATAGCAAGTCTGTTATTACTCAAGTCCAGGAATTGCAAGTGATTATTCATGATCTACTTGCTGAAGTTCTTGTAATCAACGAAGCATTCCAAGTAGCAGCAATGATTGAGAAGTTGCCTCCGTTGTGGAAGGACTTCAAGTGGGCTCGAATTTATTATTATTGTTTCATTACGTTAACTTATATTTTGCAGAATTAATATTTACAAATACAGCAATATTGACCGGGAATAACAATTATGAATATAGAGAGAAAAATATGTGGAGTTGTGAAAATGGCAAAGGGGTTGAGGTTTATAATGGGCTTTACATAGATAAAGGTAATACTAGATTGATTGTTTTGTTGCAAGTTGGATAGCGCTCATTTTGATTTTTCAGTGAAAGACTCATTAATTCAATTTGTTCTTTCCTCACAGATTTATTCTGCAACCTGTGATTGTAGCAGTTTAAATTTAATATCTTTCATTTTATTAAGTTGGAATATAACGATCACATTCTTGATTGGAAGATTTTGAAGAAAGTATAGGTACTGAAGGGGGAAAAAGGGGAACACCTCTTTGACTGTTAGAGGTAATTTTCGCATTTTATTTCTCATTGTTGAACTTCAGATAATTTTTCATACTATGTGTTTATCCAAATAGTATATATTATATGTTGGGCTGAAAGTATTTTACCTCAGAAAAGTATTATCGTTTTGTCCTGTTGTTCTGTGGCGGAGCTAGAATTTTCGTTAAGGGGTGTCAAAATATATAAAAGTAAACATACCAGAAAATTAAGGGGAGTCAATACATAGTATATATACATATAATTTATTTTTTTACCTAGCTACACAGTGTATTTTTTCCGTGAAGTGATGTCATATTTGACCCCCTTCCTATATATAAGGTGGCTCCGCCACTACTGTTAGTTTTTTGTTCTGATGTTATCTGTTCAGGTATAAAGCTAAAGAGTTAAATTTGATATTTCGTTAAATTTAGACGTTAATAAAAAAAACTTTATCAAACACTTGAAGAAAGGATATCTAATAATAAAAGAAAGGTGGATATCAAAATCAGAATTGGATTGCTTGAACGTTTTCAAGGGACTTATCATACATATTCTCATGAAAGCAATTATCAGAGTCTATAGGACTTTATCAAGCAGCTTCTGAGTACCAAAATAGACCATTTGTAATAGTTTTGGAACAACGAATAATATCATTCTTGTTATTTATTTAGTTTGTTTATGGAATTCAATTTGAAGATATGAAAGATGTTATCGAATAAGATGAGGATGACGAAGATGACCGGGATGAAGAGGAGATGAGGGGAAAAAAAGGTGAGATTTATTTTGCCTAGTTTTTCAAAGTGATTCAACTTTTTCATGTTATCTATGTTGGGATATTCCCGTGAAAGAGGGTCCTTAGATTTTTACAAATTGTTTTTGCAAAGTAAAAGTTGATATGTTATCACTTCTCAACTGCTACATGGTAATAGAAGGGTATTGTAGCCATAAATATTGCTTTTAGAAGTTAATTTGAGTGTGTGTTTCTCTCACATCTTGAACCATTAAAATAGAGTGGGGATGAAAAAATAAAGCAACTAATGAACTAACCTCTTTTCTTCATTCCTTTGTCATGTATATTCTAGATATCTTTGGGTCTTATAGTTAAAGTATTATGTTTCATGACACTTGTAATATCAATGAAATCATCGGAGTCTTGCATTTACACTATTTGTTAACTGATTTGACATGTTCTTTTATTTTATTTTTAACTGACTTAGTATATTATTTAATTTTATTTTCTTTTGGTAAATAGCTCCCTATTTTGTAGTTCTATTCATCTCCATAACTTAAAAAGTTGGTTCACTTTGTGGCATCTCTGGCAAGTGTTTGTTGCAAGAAATTGGAGTTTGATCTAATGCAATTTGCAGCTCAAACTATTGATCTATTTTTTTTAACAGGTAATTATGATTGGATTTTCTGTGATTTTGTGATTTTGACCTAGGTTCTAAATTCAGGATGTGAGCATGGCATTCATAAACATTGAAGTATTACAGCCAAATTCAAAATATAAGATACTACAGTAAATTTTTTCTGATAAACTAATACTATTTCACCACATCCTTCTCCATTAGACCTGAAGTTTTTTCATAGGCATGTGGGGTAAAGAATCTTTTCTCAACAACAGACAGATCAGGGATGACAGAGGAATTATTTAATTACCAAGGTGCATATGACATAATCACATTAGATTGATATTTCCAGATTTGTTATCAAGCGGTCCTTGAAAATTAGATAAAACTGAAAGTGTATGTGTCTGGAAAATGAGGGTTCACAACTATTATTGCTAGTGCAGAAATGCTGATAAAACTGCAAGTAACCTTGGTCACTGAACCATCTAAATAGAATGTTAATTAATAATACCCTTCATACTGTCCGAACATGTATTCGTAGTTTATGCTTGCTGGTGTGACGGAGAAGAGTAAAGCAACTCAATTTTTTAAACAAAGATATCAGTTTAAAATCTTTCATCATTTAAAGATTTTTTTTATGTTGCATACAATAATTGGGTACGACATTAAAAGTCTATGAGCAGAGGGTCTTCCGGAAACAGTCTCTCTATCCCTTCGGGTAGGGGTAGGGGTGGCAATTTGAGCCCAAACCCATCTAACCCGCCTAACCTGCCCAGAGATTAATGGTTTGGGCTACAAACATTTTAGCTCATGAGTCTATTTGGGATGAGCCCAAGTTAACCAATTATTTTTTATAGCCCATTCTCACTATGAAGTAGCCAAATACAACCCATGAAACTCACCTAAAACAAAAGGGATCTCAACCCAACTCATCTAGAAATTTACTTAGTTGTCTCATCATTAGTATTTGTATCTAAGTTTAAAAATGAGAATCAAGGTATTTAAGTTGCCCATTCTATTTTTTTTCGTTTTTCTTCACCACTTATCCACCCCAACCCCCCGTAATTTTTTTTTTCTGTTTTGTATTTTTTCGTTTTTCTGCACCATCTAGTCATCCACCCCACCTGATTTTTTTTAAAAACTTTTTTTTGTATTTTTAATTTTCTGTTTTCTGTTTTTTTGTTTTTCTGCACCATCTGTCACACCTCCTTTTTTTCCGAGGGATAGGGGAGTTTTTTCAATTAAAGTGACATTATTCGAAATGAGATTATTTATTTAATTAGAGTCGCCTATTGGAATAATTATTATGGTATCCCAAGTCACCCGTTTATTTTAAAATCCCAAATCGAGGAAATTGACTTCGAATTATGATCCGCGAACACAGAAGACCGGGTAAGAAATTCTGTTAACCCGAGAGAAGATGTGAGGTACTCCCGAATTCCGTAGTTTTAGCATGGTCGCTTTAATCATACTTGGCTTAATTAATTGATTAAAAATATATTTTTAGAACCTGTGTGCATTGTGCCTTTTACTGCTTTTAAATGCTTGATTATTCGTGATTATAGAATTATCTTGAAACGAGTCACGCGTACGTGTATTCGTTTTGTTTGGTGTGTCAAAATCATGTCACGCGCACATATGCATAATTAAGAACACTTTATTATTAAGATTGTTTCACCCAAATTGCGCGAACTCTGTAATGATCCGGCCGGTCGTTTTGAGAGTAATAGCCTCGATCCCCTATTTACTGCTTCTCCCATATCTATTTCTGCTATTGTGACTTGCCGGGAGGTTTTGTTTTCGTTTTTGGAGTATTTTG
Organism: Nicotiana tabacum; assembly: GCF_000715075.1. Lineage (NCBI taxonomy): Eukaryota > Viridiplantae > Streptophyta > Magnoliopsida > Solanales > Solanaceae > Nicotiana > Nicotiana tabacum. The sequence continues at coordinate 36,768,247 of NC_134091.1, forward strand.
GGATACTTAGTCCCTAAATGGAGGATTAAGCCTTAGGATTTGGACCGTAGTCGGAACTGTGTGAAGACGACTCCAGAATGGAATTCCGTCGGTTCTGTTAGTTCTGTTAGGTGATTTTGGGTTTAGGGGTATGTCCGGATTGTGTTTTGGAAGTCTGTAGCTCATTTAGGCCTCAAATGGCTAAAATAGGAAATTAAGTTTGGAAGTTTGACCGTGGGGTTGACTTTTTGATATCGAGGTCAGAATCCAGTTCCGAAAATTTTTATAGCTCCGTTATGTAATTTATGACTTGTGTGCAAAATTTAAAGTCAATCGGACTTGATTTGATAGGTTTCGGCATCGAATGTAGAAGTTGTAAATTCTTAAGTTTCATTAAGCTTGAATTGGGGTGTGAATTATGATTTTAGCGTTATTTGATGTGATTTGAGGTTTCAAATAAGTTCTTATGATATTTTAGGACTTGTTGGTATTTTTGGTTGAGGTCCCGAGGGCCTCAGGTGAGTTTCGGATGGTTAACGGATCAAAAGTTGGACTTAAACAGCTGCAGCAATTTTCTTCTGCTGGAAATGCAGAAATCGAGCCCAGAAAAATCGAGCCCAGGATCGAAGCCCAGAAAAATCGAACCCAGGATCGAAGCTCAGAAATCGAACCCAGGGTCGAAGGCCAAGATCGAAGCCAGGGTCGAGGCTCAGGATCGAGGGCCATGATCGAGGCTCAGGATCGAGGGCCATGATCGAAACCATGATCGAAGCCTTGATCGAGGGCCAGGATCGAGGCAGAACCGAGGGCTGCCTGGACAGAATTATAAAACAGGGTTCGTCCCCTGTGCCATTTTTGACGAATTGGAGCTTGAGGAGAGGCGATTTTTGATAGATTTGCAAGGAAAAATATTGGGGGTAAGTGATTCTAACTCAGATTTGGTCAATATACGTGAATATATCATTGTTTTCCCATTTAATTAGTATGTTGAGATGAAAATTTAGGAAAATTTTAAAAGTCTCATAGAAACGAATTTTTGAGTTTTCGGTGTCGATTCGAAGTCGGATTTGAGTGAAACTGTATTGGTTGGACTCGTAATTAAATGAGTTATCGAATTTTATAAGTTTAGCCGAATTCCGAGACGTGGACCCACATGCGATTTTTGAGTTAATTTCGGATTTTTATTGAAAAATGTAGTATTTTCTTATGAAATTGATTCCTATAATTTTTTTTGATTGTATCAAATTATTTTGGCTAGATTCGAGCCATTCAGAGTCGGATATTCGTGGAAAAGGCATTCTTACTATTGATTGAGCTTGGTTCGAGGTAAGTGGCTTGCCTAACTTTGTGTGGCGGAAACTCCCCGTAGGATTTGTACTATTTTTGATATATGAGCGCCGTGTACGTGAGGTGACGAGTACGTACACGGGCTAATTGTGTAAAACCCCGATTTTTCTACTAAGTAATAACCTGATTTCCTTCTTATTTGAGTTCCATCAGCATGTGTGATATCCGGCTATACTAGAATAACATGCCTACTTGCCTTAACTGTTTACTTGAACTACGTGCAACATGTTTAGTGAATTTACCTGTCTTTCCTTACTTAGGTTGAACTGTAGAATTTCGTGTCGTAACTATTGAATTCTAATGTTTGCCTGCATATTTACTTTGGGACTACGGAACGGTATTCCGAGAGATCCCCCTATACTGCATATTTACTTTAGGACTACGGAACGGTATTCTGGAAAATCCCCATGTACGACATATTTACTTTGGGACTACAGAACGGTATCCGGGAGATCCCCCTGTACTGCATATTTACTTTGGGACTACGGAACGATAATCTGGGAGATCCCCCTATAATGCATATTTACTTTAGGACTACAGAACGGTATTCTGCGAGATCCCCCTGTACTGCATATTTAATTTGGGACTACGAAACAGTATTCCAGGAGATCCCCCTATACTGCATATTTACTTTGGGACTACGGAACGGTATTCCGGAAGATCCTCCTGTTGTGCACATTTACATTGGGACTACAAGACGGTATTTCGGAAAATCTCATGTTGTTATCTCTGTGTACTGAGCTGTTGTCTTCTATGATTTCATTCTTGTTAAATTTCAGTCTTTATTTTACTGCGGTATTTCATTCTATCTTGTGTTATTATATATATACCAGTAGGGTCCTGACCTGACCTCAACACTACTCGACCGAGGTTAGGCTTGGTATTTACTGGGTACCGATTGTGGTGTACTCATGCTACTCTTCTGCACATGTTTTTCGAGTGCAGATCCAGGTACTCCTTATCAGCCGCACTATCAGTTAGCCAGGATAACTTTGGAGACTTCAAGGTATATCTGCCGCGTCTGCAGACCTCGGAGTCCCCTTCTACTCTTCCACATATCCATTATCTTATGTATTTTCTTTTGATAGACTCTGATGTATAGAAACACTAGATTTTCCTCCTGTAGTTTGTGATTCACGATGTTTAGGGTTTTGGGAATGTTGTGTAGTATATTGATGAGTTGGTTATTGTACATGCCAAGTGGCATGGTACTCAGTTATAGTGTTATTGCTACAGTTAGTTGTTAAATTTATATTTTTATTTCATTTATTCCGCAAAATATTAGGCTTACCAAGTCATAGAGACTAGGTACCGTCACGATGTCATACTGAGGGGAAAATAAGTCGTGATAAGTTGGTATCAGAGCTCTAGGTTCATAGGTGTCGTGAGTCACAAGCCGGTTTATTAGAGTCTCGCGGATCGGTACAGAAACATCTGTACTTATCTTCGGGAGGCTATGGAACTGTTAGAAAAATTTCACTCCTTTGATTCATTGTCATGCGAAAATTGTTGACTTCAAAAATTCTGAACTTCTGTATTCTATTCTCTCATAGATGGTGAGGACACGTACAAGCGAATTTGATGACCAGTCACCCGCACCCCCTGCTAGAGCTGCGAGAGGCCGGGGCCGGGGTAGAGGCCGAGGACGTCCACGTGGTGCAGCCAGGGTAATCCCGCACGAGCTGCTACAAAGGAGCCCCCCAGTAGCTCCAGCTGGAGGGCAGACACCTGAGGTACCTGTTTCTGCACCAGCCCTCCAGGAGACTCTAGCCCAATTTCTGAGCATGTTCAGCACTTTAGCTCAGGCTGGATTGATCCCACTTGCTCCTGCCACATCTCAGGCCGGGAGAGGAGCACAGACTCCCGTCGTCGGTACTCTAGAGCAGTGGGTTCAGGTCGACCAGGTTCCAGAGATTGTACCAATGCAGCCGGTAGCTCCAGCTCAGCTCGAGGTTAGGCTAGCAGCTTCTGAAGTGGAGCAACTCAGACTTGAGAGGTACAAGAAGTATCACCCACCTACCTTCAGCGGATTGGCTACAGATGATGCTTAGGGTTTTTTGGAGGAGTGTCATCGTATTCTCCTTATTATGGGCGCAGCGGAGACGAGCGAGGTTTCTTTTACTACATTCCAGCTTAGAGGAGCAGCCTATCTGTGGTGGTGTGCTTATGAGCTGAGTAGTCCGGATGAGGCAGTTTCATTTATATGGACTCAGTTCTCGGACATGATTTTGAGAGAGTATGTCCCTCAGAGCCTCAGAAACTCATGGCGTGCGGAGTTTGAGCAGCTGCGCCAGGGATCCATGACTGTGTCAGAGTATGCAGTCCGTTTCAGTGATTTGGACCGACATGCATCGGCCTTGGTTGCCACAGTTCGAGAGAGGGTTGGACGGTTTATTGAGGGATTCCACCCCAGTATCCGGATTAGTATGGCCAGAGAGTTGGAGATGGATATTTCTTATCAACAGGTTATGAGTATTGCCAGGAGATTGGAGGGCATGCTTGCCCGGGATAGAGAGGAGAGGGAGGCCAAGAGGTCTCGAGAGACTGGTTCTTATTCTGGTGCTCGTGCCCTAGCAGCTCGCCATGGTAGGGGTTATGTGAGTCGCCCCGTTCATTCAGCTCTTCCAGACGCCAGTGGTGTCCCAACCCCTTCTAGGCCTCATGAGCCTTATTATGCACCGCTAGTATCTAGTGTGCCTCCTGCACGGGGTGTTCCTAGTGGTCAGTCCAGCAGATCTGGCCCGAGCCAGCCACAACAGCCACGCCCTCCCAGAGCTTATTTTGAGTATGGGGATTGCCCCAGATTTAGGAGGGGTGCACCTCCACAGACTTCTCATCCATAGCGTGCTCCACCGGGTCCTCAGGATATGATTACAGCACCTGCTGCCACCCCACCTGCTCAGCCAGCCCGATGTGGAGGTCGGGGAGGTCGAGGTCTCCCTAGAGAGGGAGGCCAGGCCAGATATTATGCCCTTCCTACTCGTATAGAGGCAGTCGCTTCTGATTTTGTCATTAGAGGTATTGTTCCAGTCTGTCATAAAGATGCATCGGTATTATTTGATGCAGGCTCTACATATTCATATGTGTCCTCTTATTTTGCCCCGTATTTGGGCGTATCGTGAGATTCTTTGAGTTTCCATGTTTATGTGTCTACTCCTGTGGGAGATTCTCTTGTTGTGGACCGTGTGTATCCGTCGTGTTTGATTGCTCTTAGTGGTTTTGAGACCAGAGCCGACTTATTATTGCTCAGCATGGTAGATTTTGATGTTATCTTAGACATGGACTGGTTGTCGCCCCATTATGCTATTCTTGATTATCACGCTAAGACCGTGACGCTGGCTATGCCAGGTTTACCACTATTAGAGTGGAGAGGTACCTTAAAGTATACTCCCAACAGAGTTATTTCATTTCTTAAAGCTCAACGAATGATTGAGAAGGGGTGTGACGCGTATCTAGTTTATGTGAGAGATGTCAGTATTGATACCCCTACAGTTAAGTCAGTTCCAGTAGTGAGGGACTTTCCAGATATGTTTCCAGCTGATCTTCCGGGCATGCCGCCCGACAGAGATATTGAGTTTGGCATTGATTTGTTGCCGGGCACTCAGCCAATCTTTATTCCTCCATATCGTATGGCTCCTCTTGAATTGAAGCAGCAGTTACAGGAGTTGCTTGATAAGGGCTTCATTCGGCCCAGTGTGTCACCTTGGGGTGCTCATGTCTTATTTGTGAAGAAGAAGGATGGTTCTATGCAGATGTGTATTGATTACCGCCAGTTGAACAAAGTCTCAGTGAAGAACCGATATCCTTTGCCTCGTATTGATGACCTATTTGATCAGTTACAGGGTGCTAGAGTGTTTTCTATGATTGACTTACATTCAGGTTATCATCAATTGAAAATTCGGGAGCCAGATATCCCGAAGACTTCTTTCAGGACCAGATATGGTCACTATGAGTTTCTTGTTATGTTTTTTGGGCTGACCAATGCCCCGACAGCTTTTATGCACTTGATACACAGTGTGTTCCGGCCTTATCTTGACTCATTCGTCATTGTGTTTAGTGACGACATTCTGGTGTACACCCGGAGTCGGGAGGATCATGAGCATCACATGAGGACTGCGCTTCAGACTTTAAGGGAAAAGAAGTTATATGCCAAATTTTCAAAGTGTGAGTTTTGGCTAGACTCAGTTCAGTGGCATTCTTGGGTCATATAGTATCGAGTGAGGGGATCAAGGTAGACCCGAAAAAGATTGAAGCAGTGCAGAGTTGGCCCAGACCGTCCTCAGCTACAGAGATCTTGAGAGTTTTCTTGGTTTGGCGGGGTATTACCGTCGATTTGTAGAGGGTTTCACCTAGGACCAGGCTGACCCAGAAGGGTGCTCCATTCAGGTGGACAGAGGAATGTGAGGAGAGCTTTCAGAAGCTCAAGACAGCTTTGACTACAACCCCAGTGTTGGTATTGCCTGCAGGTTTAGGGTCTTATACTGTATATTGTGATGCATTGTGGATTGGTCTCGGCGCGATGTTGATGCAGGACGGTAGGGTGATTGCTTACGTGTCCAGACAGCTGAAGGTATATGAAAAGAACTATCCTGTCCACGACCTTGAGTTAGCAGCTATTGTTCATGCCTTGAAGATTTGGCGGCATTATTTGTACGGTGTTCCTTGTGAGATTTACACTAATCACCGGAGTTTGCAGCATCTGTTAAAGTAGAAAGATCTTAATTTGTGTCAGAGGAGGTGGTTGGATCTGCTTAAGGATTATGATATCACAATTTTGTACCACCTTGGGAAGGCCAATCTAGTGGCCGATGCTTTGAGTCGCCGGACAGAGAGTTTGGGGAGTTTAGCATATCTATAAGCAGCAGAGAGGCCATTGGCGTTGGATGTTCAAGCCTTAGCCAGCTAGTTTGTGAGATTGGAAATTTCTGATCCGAGTCGAGTATTGGCTTGTGTGGTCTCTCAGTCTTCTCTTTATGATCGTATCAGGGAGCGTCAGTATGATGACCCCCATCTGCTTGTCCTTCAGGACAGGGTTCGGCAAGGTGATGCTATAGATGTGACTATTGGTGATGACGGGTCAGAGATGATAGATATCAGTACGCCATGAAGCATTACGTTCACGCGGATGTAAATTCGAGCCAACTACTCGGAAGAGTAGGTAGTCATCACAGGAATGAAATGAGCCGACTTGGTCAGCCTATCCACAATCACCCAAACTGCATCAAACCTCCGCTGAGTCTGTGGGAGCCCAACAACGAAATCCATAGTGATTCGCTCCCATTTCCACTCCGGAATCTCCAATTTCTGAAGCAACCCACCCGGCTGCTGATGCCCATACTTCACCTGCTAGCAATTTAGGCACCGAGCAACATACTTCACTATGTCTTTCTTCATTCTCCTCCACCAGTAGTGATGTCTCAAGTCCTGATACATCTTTGCGGCACCCGGATGAATGGAGTACCGCGAGTTGTGAGCCTCTTGGAGAATCAACTCACACAAACCATCTACATTGGGCATATATATCCGGCCTCGCATCCTCAACAATTGTTTTTTAGTTGAGGTTCCGAGGGCCTCGGGTGATTTTCAGATGGTTAACGGATCAAAAGTTGGACTTAAACAGCTGCTGCAAAAGCTGCTGCAATTTTCTTATGCTGGAAATGCAGAAATCGAGCCCTGAAAAAACAAGCCCAGGATGGAAGCCCAAAAATCGAGCCCAAGGTCGAAAGCCAGGGTCGAGGGCCAGAATCGAATTCAGGGTCGAGGCTGAGGATCGAGGGCCATGATCCAGGCTGAGGATCTAGGGCCATGATCGAAGGCCAGAATTGAGGGCCTTGATCAAAGGCAAGGATCGAGGGCCATGATCGAAGCCATGATCGATGGCCATGATTGAAGCCTTGATCTAGGGCCAGGATCGCGGTAGGACCAAGGGCTGCCTGGACAGAATTATAAAACAGGGGACTTCGCCCCCTGTGCCATTTTTGACGAATTGGAGCTTGAGGAGAGGCGATTTTTGATAGATTTTCAAGGAAAAATATTAGGGTAAGTGATTCTAACTCGGATTTGGTCAATATACACGAATATATCATTGTTTTCCCCATTTAATTAGTGTGTTGAGATAGAAATTTTGGAAAATTTTAGAAATCTCATAGAAACGAATTTTTGAGATTTCGGTCTCGATTCAGAGTCGGATTTGAGTGAAACTAGTATGGTTGGACTCGTAATTAAATGAGTTATCGGATTTTGTAAGTTTCGCTGGATTCCAAGTTGTGGGCCCCACATGCGATTTTTGAGTTAATTTCGGAATATTATTGAAAAATATAGTATTTTCTTATGAAATTGATTCCTATAATTTTTGTTGACTATATCGAATTATTTTGGCTAGATTTGAGCCATTCTGAGTCGGATATTCGTGGAAAAAGCATTCTTACCGATTGATTGAGCTTGGTTCGAGGTAAGTGGATTGCCTAACTTTGTGTGGGGGATACTCCCCGTAGGATTTATACTGTTTTTGATATATGAGCGCCGTGTACGTGAGGTGACGAGTACGCACACGGGATAATTATGTAAAATCCCGATTTTTCTACTAAGTAATAACCTGATTTCCTTCTTATTTGAGTTCCATCAACATGTGTGAAATCCGACTAGACTAGAATAGCATGCCTACTTGCCTTAACTATTTACTTGAACTACGTGCAGCATGTTTGGTAAATTTACCTGTTTTTCCTTAACTGGTACTTAGGTTGAACTGTAGAATTTCGTACCGTAACTATTGAATTCTATTGTTTGGGTGCATATTTGCTTTGGGACTACGGAACGGTATTTCAGGAGATCCCCCTGTACTGTATATTTACTTTGGGACTACGGAACGGTATTCCGTGAGATCCCCCAGTATTACATATTTACTTTGGGACTACATAACAGTATTCCGGGAGATCCTCCTGTACTGCATATTTACTTTGAGACTACAGAACGGTATTCCGGAATTCCCCCTGTACTGCATATTTACTTTGGTACTATGGAACGGTATTCCGGGAGATCTCCCAGTACTGTATATTTACTTTGGGAGTACGAAATGGTATTCCGGTAGATCCCTCTATTCTGCACATTTATGTTGGGACTGCGAGACGGTATCTCGGAAAATCCCCTGTTGTTATCTCTGTGTACTGAGTTGTTGTCTTCTTTGATTTTATTCTTATTAAATTTCAGTATTTAATTTACTGCGGTATTTCATTCTATCTTGTGTTATTATATATATACCAGTAGGGTCCTGACCTGACCTCGTCACTAATCGACTGAGGTTAGGCTTGGTACTTACTGGGTACCGATTGTGGTGTACTCATGCTACTCTTCTGCACATGTTTTTCGTGTGCAGATCCAGGTACTCCTTATCAGCCGCACTATCAGTGAGCCAAGACAGTTTTGGAGACTTCAAGGTATATCTGCCGAGTCCGCAGACCTCGGAGTCCCCTTCTACTCTTCCCCATGTCCATTATCTTCTGTATTTTCTTTTGATAGACTCTGATATATAGAAACACTAGATTTTCCTCCTGTAGTTTGTGATTCACAATATTCCGGATTTTGGGAATGCTGTGTAGTATATTGAGGAGTTGGTTATTGTACATGCCAGGTGGCATGGTACTTAGTTATAGTGTTATTGCTACAGTTAGTTGTTAAATTTATGTTTTCATTTCATTTATTTCGCAAAATATTAGGCTTACCCAGTCATAGAGACTAGGTGCCGTCACGATGTCATACAGAGGGGAAATTGGGTCATGACAAACGCATACTTTCGTTTTAATTTTGAAAATCGTAATTGTGTCACGCGAACGTATACATAATCACGATGAATTGATTAAGAGCGTGCCAAAAGCATACTTTCGCGTTCAATGTAGCTACTAAACATATGGCCCAAATATACTTTTTAATTCTTGTTGAATTCATCCACCCAAATTCTGGTCAAATTTCGTTATTTTAATGGGTCAATACAACAAGACAAACCCAAACCTCTATTCGCTCCCTTTAGTCCCAACTCCACAGACCCAATTTACCCAATTCAACAATTTATATTAAACCCCCATTATCTTACCTAAATGATGAACAATAGACAACAATTAAGCATTTAAACTAAACTAAATAAAAGGAAAACTCCAACGAAGCAGATACAAATAAAAACCATATCAATCACTAAAGAGAAATTAAAATGAAAGTTAAGGCATGATAAAAATGACAAAGCATCCAATAACCAATGAACCCATTATATCCCAAGATTAAAAAAAAAGTGAGAACAATGAAAGGATAGATATGGACCTTAAGATGCTACTATGAATTTTGATTACTTTACAACGTCAAAATCAAAAGAAGGCCAAACCGCGAACAAGTACGAACGGAAGCCGCGCCGGAGAATCGATCCAAAACCTCGACTGTTCTCTCAACCCAGAAACGCTGCGTATTTGTCGTTCTATTTTATGTGCTTCGATGGTGTTTCATGATGGTTGTGAGCTGATTTTAGAGTGGTTTTCATGGCTAAAAGTTGCTGGATTTTTGACTGGTTTTGGTCCAAGAGAGGTGGCTAATGGTGGAGTTTTTCATGACAGTTTGGTGGACTTTCGGATTGGTTTTTCAGCTGTTCGTTGGAGGAAAAGGAGCTGGTTGGAGATGGTGTAATTACGACGGAGAGAAGGCTGTTTCCAGGGCGTTTCCGGGACTGTTTGGGATGAGTTGTTTTAGTTGAAATGCTGGTGCTTTGGAGGTTGTTTGGCTGCTTTAATGGATGATTTTTGCTAGAGTTTTAGAGGTGATTCATGACTTGAGAGGAGATGTTTAAAGGTCTGGTTTTGATATTAGATTTGTAGGGATTTCATGGCTGTCTTAGAGGTATTTTAATGGAGATTTTGTGGTAGTATCATGGCAGAAAGCTGCTGCGTTTTGGCTTGTGGAAGAAGAAAAGGGGTGTTCGGGTTTTTCTCTTCATTCTTTTTGCTTCCAACTCTCTCATTTTTGTTTCTTTCATCTCCAGACGTTCTCTTCTTTTTGTGTGTTTGTGTGCTTGCATATGAAGGGTGGGGTGAATTGGGGTGTAATGGAAAGGGTAAAGATGAATATTCTTCTACCAAAATCCTTGGAGTGAGTCCAGGTGAAAGAATATTTTGTGAGTGGGCCAGGGGTGAGTAGTGGAGAGCAAGAATAAAAAAGAGAGAGCGTGTGTGTTATGCATTTGCAAAATCTGTTAAAAAGTTGGATGGGGTGGAATCTTTGCTAGTTGGCCAATTGTGATTGGTTCTTACTTTTTTTGGATAATTTTTTTTTTGATAATAAATAAAATAAAGTCTACTCCTATTAAATAAGTAAATAAAAAGCAAGGTAAAATTACTACACTCAATATTTAATTCTTAAAACCTCTCACTTAAAATTAAACTAAACTAAATAAAATTATATCTTTTTTGGAAACTTTTCTTTCTTTGTAAAATAAAGATAAAACTTATACTAAAATGTGACTCTCTTTTTGTGATTTTAATTTTCTTAAGTAAAATCTATAAAAGGTGAAATAAGAGCTAAAATATATAGATTAAACTTAAAATATATTTTCATACTAAAAAGTGATTTAAAAAATAAATTCAAAAATGGTAAAAAATTAGGTGCTCACACCATGCCCCTCTTTGCTTGGAAACATGAAGAGTTTTCACGTAAAGAAAAGATGAGGGATATAACTAATTTTTGACCAATCCGTTATTTAAAAAAAGGGGAAAGATTAAGAGAAAAGAGTGAAACCGAGTCGTGATGTTGGACAACCTATATATCCCAGGTCATAAGGGAATCAGGTCGCGTGTAGTTCAAGAAAAATGATGTAATGGTGAGTTGAAGAGTCGAGTGAGGTTACGTCGAGGCTCCGGTCCGTGGTTCTGTTATTACATCAAAATAAAAATAAAAAAAAACTAAACAAGCCTATCAGCTATGAGTTACAAGATTCCTATCTATAAGTCTTCTGAAACTTGATCTTGAGTCATGACTGGTTCTTCACGCAGACTCTGTTCTGAACCTTGATGCTTTCTAGCTGTAGGTGTAAGTTAATTATTCTAAGGCTTCTTCCGGTCAAAACGGGAAATGAGGCTTCTTCTTTGGTTAGCTCGAACCCTGTGCCTCGAGGTACAACCTACTCAGGCACCAAAACAAACAAATGAACGAAACTTTTCTGTCCCAGTTTTCACTAGAAAACCTTTGTGAGTTATTTGTAACAAAACTCTATACAACTTCATTATTGAAAGCAATAAAAGATCGGGATTGGTGTACCTTGGGAAAAATAGAGACTAAGGAGCGGAGACCTTATGTCAAAAATACAATCAACTAGGGAATGGAGACCCTATGTTGAAATATCGACTAGGGAGTGGAGACCCTATGTCTAAAATAAAATCAACTAGGGAGTGGAGGCCCTATGTTGGAAAATCGACTATGGAGTGGAGACCCTATGTCTAAAATAAAATCAACTAGGAGAGGAGACCCTATGTTGAAAAAGCGACTAGGGAGTGAAGACCCTATGTCTAAAATAAAATCAACTAGGGAGTGGAGACCCTATGTTGGAAAAGCGACTAGGGAGTGGAGACCCTATGTCTAAAATAAAATCAACTAGGGAGTGGAAACCCTATGTTGGAAAAAAGACTAGGGCGTGGCGACCATCTGTCTAAAATAAACGACTAGGGAGTGGAGACCCTATGTCTAAAATAAAATCAACTAGGGAGAGGAGACTCTATGTTGGAAAAACGACTAGGGAGTGGAGACCATATGTATAAAAATAAAATCAACTAGGGAGTGGAGACCATAAGTTGGAAAAGCGACTAGGGAGTGAAGACTCTATGTCTAAAATAAAATCAACTAGGGAGTGGAGACCCTATGTTGGAAAAGCGACTAGAGAGTGAAGACCTTATGTCTAAAATAAAATCAACTAGGGAGTGGAGACCCTATGTTGGAAAAGCGATTAGGGAGTGAAGACACTATGTCAAAAGATAAAATCAACTAGGGAGTGGAGACCCTATGTTAGAAAAACGACTAGGGAGTGGAGACACTATGTCTGAAATAAAATCAACTAGAGAGTGGAGACCATGTTGGAAAAGCGACTAGGAAGTAGAGATCCTATGTCATAAAATAAAATCAACTAGGGAGTGGAAACCTTATGTTAGAAAAGCGACTAGGGAGTGGAGACCCTATGTCTAAAATAAAATCAACTAGAGAGTGGAGACCATGTTGGAAAAGCGACTAGGGAGTGGAGATCCTATGTCTTAAAAAATAATCAACTAGGGAGTGGAGACCTTATGTTGGAAAAGCGACTAGGGAGTGGAGACCGTATGTCTAAAATAAAATCAACTAGGGAGTGGAGACCCTATGTTGGAAAAGCTACTAGGGAGTGAAGACCCTATGTCTAAAATAAAATCAACTAGGGAGTGGGGACCATATGTTGGAAAGGTGACTATGGAGTGGAGAACCTATGTTGGATAAGCGACTAGGTAGTGGAGACCATAAGTCTAAAATAAAATCAACTAGGAAGTGGAGACTCTATATTGGAAAAGTGACTAGGGAGTGGAGTCCATATGTCTAAAAATAAAATCAACTAGGGAGTGGAGACCCTGTGTTGTAAAAGCGACTAGGGAGTGGAGACTCTATGTCTAAAATAAAATCAACTATGGAGTGAAAACCCTATGTTGGAAAAGAGACTAGGGAGTGGAGACCCTATGTCTAAAATAAAATCAACTAGGGAGTGGAGACCCTATGTTGGAAAAACGACTAGGGAGTGAAGACCCTATGTCTAAAAATAAAAATCAACTACGGAGTGAAGACCCTTTGTTGGAAAAGAAGACTAGGGAGTGGAGACCCTATGTCTACAAAAAATCAACTAGGGAGTGGAGACCCTATGTTGGAAAAAGTTGCTAGGGATTGGGGACCCTATGTCTAAAATAAAATCAACTAGGGAGTGGATACCCTATGTTGGAAAAGCGACTAGGGAGTGGAGACTCTATGTCTAAAATAAAATCAACTAGGGAGTGAAGACTCTATGTTGGAAAACCTACTATGGAGTGGAGACCCTATGTCTAAAATAAATTCAAGTAGGGAGTGGAGACTCTATGTTGGAAAAGCGACTTGGGAGTTGAGACCCTATCTCTAAAATAAAATAAACTAGGAAATGGAGAACCTTTGTTGGAAAATCTACTAGGGAGTGGAGACCCTATGTCTAAAATAAAATGAACTATGGAGTGGAGACCCTATGTTGGAAAAGCGACTAGGGAGGGGAGACCCTGTGTCTAAAATAAAATCAACTAGGGAGTGAAGAACCTTTGTGGGAAAAAGCGATAGGGCGTGGAGACCCTATGTCGGAAAAAGCGACTAAGGAGTGGAGACCCTATGTCTAAAATAAAATCAACTAGGGAGTGGAGACCCGATGTTGGAAACTGACTAGGGAGTGGAGACCCTATGTCGAAAATAAAATCAACTAAGGAGTGGAGACCCTATGTTGGAAAAGCGACTAGGGAGTGAAGACACTATGTCTAAAAATAAAATCAACTAGGGAGTGGAGACCCTATTTATAAAATAAAATCCTAGGGAGTGGAGACCCTATGTTGAAAAAGCAACTAGGGAGTGGAGACCCTATGTTGGAAAAATGACTAGGGAGTGGAGACCCTATGTCTGAAATAAAATCAACTAGGGAGTGGAGACCCTATGTTGGAAAAGCGACTAGGGACTGGATACCCTATATATAAAATAAAATCAACTAGGGAGTGGAGACTCTATGTTAGAAAAGCGACTAGGGAGTGGAGACCCTATATCTAAAATAAAATCAACTAGAGAGTGGAGACCATGTTGAAAAAGCGACTAGGGAGTGAAGATCCTATGTCTTAAAATAAAATCAACTAGGGAGTTGAGACCTTATGTTGGAAAAACGACTAGGGAGTGGGGACTCTTTGTCTAAAATAAAATCAACAAGGTAGTGGAGACCTTATGTTGGAAAAGCGACAAGGGAGTGGAGACCCTATGTCTAAAATAAAATAAACTAGGGAGTGAAGACCCTATGTTGGAAAGGTGACTAGGGAGTGGAGATTTTATGTTGGTTAAGCGACAAGGTAGTGGAGACCATATGTCTAAAATAAAATCAACTAGGGAGAGGAGACTCTATGTTGGAAAAATGACTAGGGAGTGGAGTCCATATGTCTACAAATAAAATCAACTAGGGAGTGGAGACCCTGTGTTGGAAAAGTGACTAGGGAGTGGAGACTCTATGTCTAAAATAAAATCAACTAGGGAATGAAGACCCTATATCTAAAATAAAATCAACAAGGGAGTGGAGATCCTATGTTGGAAAAAGCGATAGGGAGTGGAGACCGTATGTTGGAAAAGCGACTTAGGAGTGGAGACCCTATGTCTAAAATAAAATCAACTAGGGAGTGGAGACCCTATGTTGGAAAAGCGACTAGGGAGTGGAGACTCTATGTCTAAAATAAAATCAACTAGGGAGTGGAGACTCTATGTTGGAAAAGCTACTAGGGAGTGGAGACCCTATGTCTAAAATAAAATCAACTAGGGAGTGGAGACCCTATGTTGGAAAAGCGACTTTGGAGTTGAGACTCTATCTCTAAAATAAAATCAACTAGGAAATGGAGAACCTTTGTTGGAAAAACTACTAGGGAGTGGAGACCCTATGTCTAAAATAAAATGAACTATGGAGTGGAGACCCTATGTTGGAAAAGCGACTAGGGAGGTGAGACCCTATGTAAAATAAAATCAATTAGGGAGTGTAGATCCTATGTTGGAAAAATCAACACGGGAGTGGAGACCCTATGTTGGAAAAGCGACTAAGGAGTAGAGACCCTATGTCTAAAATAAAATCAACTAAGGAGTGGATACCCTTATGTTGGAAAATTGACTAGGGAGTGGAGACCCTATGTAGAAAATAAAATCAACTAGGGAGTGGAGACCCTATGTTGGAAAAGCGACTAGGGAGAGAAGACACTATGTCTAAAACTAAAATCAACTAGGGAGTGGAGACCCTATGTTGGAAAAGCGAGTAGGGAGTGGAGACCCTATGTCTAAAAATAAAATCAACTAGGGAGTGGAGACCCTATGTTGGAAAAGCGACTAGGGAGTGGAGACCCTATGTTGAAAAAATGACTAAGGAGTGGAGACCCTATGTCTAAAATAAAATCAACTAGGGAGTGGGGAGCCTATGTTGGAAAGGTGACTAGGTAGTGGAGACCCTATGTTTGATAAGCGACTAGGGAGTGGAGACCATTTGTCCAATATAAAATCAACTAGTGAGTGGAGACTCTATGTTGGAAAAGCGACTAGGGAGTGGAGTTCATATGTCTAAAAATAAAATCAACTAGGGAGTGGAGACTCTATGAGTAAAATAAAATCAACTAAGGAGTGGAGACCCTATGTCTAAAATAAAATCAACTAGGGAGTGGAGATTCTATGTTGGGAAAAGCGATAGGTAGTGGAGACCATATGTTGGAAAAGCGACTAAGGAGTGGAGACCCTATGTCTAAAATAAAATCAACTAGGGAGTGGAGACCCTATGTTGGAAAAGCGACTAGGCAGTGGAGACCCTATATCTAAAATACAATAAACTATAGAGTAGAGATCCTATATTGGAAAAACGACTAGGGAATGGAGACCCTATGTCTAAACTAAAATCAACTAGGGAGTGGGGACCCTATGTTGGAAAGGTGACTAGGAAGTGGAGACCCTATGTTGGATAAACGACTAGGTAGTGGAGACCATATGTCTAAAATAAAATCAACTAGGGAGTGGAGACTCCATGTTGGAAAAGCGACTAGGGAGTGAAGTCCATATGTCTAAAAATAAAATCAACTTGGGAGTGGAGACCCTGTGTTGGAAAAGCGACTCGGGAGTGTAGACTCTATGTCTAAAATAAAATCAACTAGGGAGTGGAGACCCTATATTGGAAAAACGACTAGAGTGTGGAGACTCTATGTCTAAAATAAAATCAACTAGGGAATTGAGACCCTATGTTGGAATAGAGACTAGGGAGTGGAGACTCTATGTCGGAAAATAAAATCAACTAGGGAGTAGAGACCCTATGTTGGAAAAGCGACTAGGGAGTGGAGACCCTATGTCTAAAATAAAATCAACTATGAAGTGGAGACCCTATGTTGGAAAAGTGACTAGGGAGGGGAGACCCTATGTCAAAAATAAAATCAAATAGAGAGTGGAGACCATGTTGGAAAAGCAACTAGGAAGTGGAGATACTATGTCTTAATATAAAATCAACTAGGGAGTGGAGACCCTATGTTGGAAAAGCGACTACGGAGTAGAAACCCTATGTCTAAAATAAAATCAACTAAGGAGTGGAGATCCTATGTTGGAAAAAGCGATAGGGAGTGGTGACCCTATGTTGGAAAAGCGACTAAGGAGTGGAGACCCTATGTCTACAAGAAAATCAACTAGGGAGTGAAGACCCTATGTTGGAAAAGCGACTAGGGAGTGGAGACTCTTTGTCTAAAATAAAATC